>NW_021145070.1:465222-636490 GCF_900634775.1 Gouania willdenowi | reverse complement strand
TAACGGCTCTCTCTGGTGAGAATTGTCAGTATCGGAGTATTGACCACTTGTTAGTGAGCTAGGGATAACTCAAGAGCTTTTTGAGATGGCGTTTAGACGGTGTGAAAAAAAGACCCGTGTAGTATTGAAGAGGGATATTGGTGAAGTTTGGATTAATCCTTATAGCAAGAGCCTGTTGAGGGGCTGGAACGCGAACATGGACATCCAATTTGTAGTAGATGCATACGCTTGCGTGGTGTACATCATTTCCTACATCTCCAAAGCGGAAAAGGAAATAGGTTTGTTGTTAGCAAATGCCAAGAAGGAAGCAGAAAAGGATGAAAATTTGAGTGCAAAAGAAGCAATGAAAAAGCTGGGTACTGTGTATTTGCATAATCGGGATGTGTGTGCGCAGGAGGCTGTTTATAGACTAACACCAAGTATGCATCTAAAGGAGTGCTCCAGAAAAGTTGTGTTTATTCCCACAGGGGACAACATTGTGCGGATGAGTTTGCCTTTGGAAGTGTTAAAAGAAAGGGCAGTGTCAGGTGAGGGTCTTAGCTCAGAAGGCATGTGGATGATTAGTTTAATGGATAGGTACAGAAGCAGGCCAGATGACATTGCATTCAATGACATCTGTATGGCAACATTCGCTTCAGAATATCGGATTTGTAGCAAAGGTGAGAAACCCAAAACTGGATTAAAATTGAAAAAGGATTTGGGTGTTGTCTCGAAAAGAACACGGACCAAAGCTGCAGTGGTGCGTTACGTGCGCTTTTCTGAGTCAAAACATCCCGAATCCTTTCATCAAACCAACCTGCAGTTGTTTCTTCCTCATCGAGACGATTTAGATGTGAAACCTGATGCCTGGGAACATTTCAGCTGTTTTATGAGAATGGGTGTGTGAGGTTTAGTGATGGAACAAGTCATTCAGTGAAGTCTGTTGTTGATTTAAATAGGTCCCAATTTGAGGAAGAGGACGCTGAGGTTTTGGATGAGATCCTGGATTCAATAGATGAAGATAATATTATTTTTGATGATGCGTGGGGCCAGTTGTGCCCAGAGAAGGAGAGAGAGCATTTAGAGTGTGTGGAAGAGATGGAAAGTAGGGAGCAGATGGTAGATGAACATGGTGAGGAGCAGATTCCTGATCTGGCATGTAATGCAGAAAGAGTTTGTCAATTGGAAAAGAGGAACCAACATCTTGTGTAGAAAAAGATGGTTTGGCTTTAGTTGGGTCTTTGAATGAAAAGCAGATGTCTGTATTTTATCAAATACGACAGTGGTGCATAGACAAGGTTTCAGGGAAAAAAATGGAGCCATTCCACGTGTTCATTACTGGTGGTGCAGGGACAGGAAAGAGCCATTTAATAAAAGCTATTCAATATGAGTCGACTAGGTTGCTGTCACCTTTGTGTCATGATCCGGACAATGTTAGTGTTGTGTTGACAGCACCAACTGGTATTGCTGCGTTCAATTTGAAAGCATGTACAATCCACACGGCTCTTGGCATTGGACTGGATTTGCGCTTACCGTACATACCGTTGGGTGAAGAGAAGGTGAATGCATTGCGTTTGAAGTACATGGATTTGCATATATTGATTATTGATGAAATTTCCATGGTGGATCATAAATTGTTATGCTACATTCATGGTAGGTTGAGGCAGATAAAGCAAACGGGTGACTTTTCTTCCTTTGGCAACGTGAGTATTATTGCTGTGGGTGATTTCTATCAGTTGCCTCCCGTTAAAGGGAAACCTCTCTATGTTGAGGGTATCGGGGTTCACCTGTGGTCTGTGTTTCAGGTAGTTGAGTTAGAGGAAATAGTGAGACAGAAGGACAGAGTGTTTGCTGAGTTGTTGAACAGGATCAGAACTCATGCAAAGGGAGCGAAAATGCTGGCTAGTGATGTTGAGACACTGAAGCATTGTGAAACTGGTGAAGTTAGGTCAGGTTTACACATATTCCCTACAAATAATCAAGTAAGTGAGCACAATTGTGGTGAATTGTTAAGGATTTGTCCAGAACATGTAAAAATTGTAGCGCAGGACTTCAAAAATAGTAAAAAAAACAGGGAAGCTTGAATTAATTGAGGGGCACCATTCCAAAACATCGAAAACGTCTTTGGAGGAAACGCTGCTTGTGGGTGTGGGTGCCCGTGTTATGTTGATTAAAAATGTTGATGTTGAGGATGGCCTTGTAAATGGCATTTGTGGTGAAGTGACACACATAGAGAGGGACGGTGAGAAGAAGTTTCCTAGTAAAGTGTACGTGAAGTTTGATGACACTGTGGTTGGTGCACAGAGGAGGAAACGGTCAGTCAACCCTTATAGGGATTTGGCTGACTCCACCGAGATTGGCCCAGACGAGGACAGAGTGTCCAGTAAGGGTGGAATGCGGAGGCAATTTCCACTGAAGCTTGCTTGGGCTTGTACGGTCCATAAGGTGCAAGGACTTACTGTGGACAGCGCTGTCGTGGGTCTAGTTAAGACATTTGCAGCAGGACAGGCATACGTGGCATTGAGCAGAGTGAAGAGTTTGGCTGGGTTGATTCTCCAAGATTTTGATGAAAAATATGTGTATTGTAGGCACGGCATTAAGGAGGCACTTCAAAATATGCCTCCCTTCTTGGTGAAAGGTAAGAAGGAATTAAAACCAGTAGTTTTCTTTATGTTTTTAATGAATGTGCAGAGCTTGGCTCTCCATGTTTCACACTTGGCCTTACGCACACAGCATTTGCATTGTGACTGCATTGCTGTAACTGAAACATGGCTCCCTAATACGGATGCACTGGATATGGTAAAGATTGATGGTTACAGTTTCCATAACAGTCCGCGGAGTTTAGCATACTCCGGCAGGAACACAGTATTTAGAGCTTTGCAAGCCCAGCAACATGGTGGTGTTGGCATTTTCAGTTCATTAAATGCGGCATTTGAGGTGGTGAAATTGCCAGATGTTGATTTGGAGTGTGGTACCTTAAAATATTTATCCTGGGACATTTTAGTGGCAGTAGTTTATAGACCTCCATCATATCCAATGTCTTTGTTTAAGGAGCAACTTGGCAAACTACTTGATTGGTTAGAACCACTAAGTAGCACGGTTGCTGTCATGGGAGATTTTAATGATGACATTTTGAGGTCATCTTCCATCTGTAAATTTGTGGAAGATAAAGGGTTTGTGCAGCTAATCACACAACCCACCACTGAGCGAGGCACATTGATTGACCACCTGTATGTGAAAACATCACGTTTTGAAGTAGAGTCAGTAGTGTTGCCTACGTACTTCAGTGATCATGAGGGGATTGTTTGTTGGTTTAGAGAAAAGTCATCCCAGGAACATGAAAAGTGTTTGTAAAAGGTCAGAGTTTCCAGGTAGGGTTTGTTGCCATTTTTTATCTGATGCAAAGACAGTTGTTGTTGTTCTAGTAGTGGTATGGAAATAATTATGTTGGTAGGTTTGTTGCCATTTTTAATCTGATGCAGAGACAGTTGTTGTTGTTCTAGTAGTGGTATGGAAATAATTATGTTGGTAGGTTTGTTGCCATTTTTAATCTGATGCAGAGACAGTTGTTGTTGTTGTAGTGGTATGGAAATAATTGTGTTGGTAGGTTTGTTGCCATTTTTAATCTGATGCAGACAGTTGTTGTTGTAGTAGTAGTGGTAAGTAAATAATTTTGTTGGTAGGTTTGTTGCCATTTTGATCTGATGCAGGGACTGTTGTTGTTGTTGTTGCAGTGGTAAGTAAATAATTTTGTTGGTAGATTTGTTGCCATTTTGATCTGATGTAGGGACAGTAGTTGTTGTTGTTGTCGTAAGAATAGATTATTTGTTGGTAGTGTTGTTTCCATGCAGGCAGACCAGCTAATACTGTATCGTGTTGTTTTGCATTCTGTACCTTCTGCTCACCCTTCTCTTTCTTTTGTGTTTCAGGTGTCTTAAAGCTGTCCATAAGACTCACGGTTGTGTTAAATGTTAATGCCATTGATATTTAATTAATTCCATTTTCATTTCAAGGGGTGTGATTTTGTTTTGTTACTGGTCCTATTATTTTTGAAATACCTGTAGGGAAAAAATAATTTCTCTAATAGTGCTGGGGGAAGTGAGGAGGCAACGCCAATTGTCAGTTTTATTTTCTATTGTACGCCAAATTGGATGCGTTATTGAAAAATTTAACAGTGATTCTAATTTATAATGTAAAACAGTTTGATTGGTTATATTTCTCTACATCCATAAACTTTAATATGATAAATGTTGCATCATTTGGAATATCAACATTTGGCTAAATTAGTGTGATATCGAAATTAGCATTATATGAATCGGCAATTGTCAATTTTATTTTCTATTCTACGCCAAATTGGATGTTTTACTGCAAAATTTAACAGTGGTTCTAATTTATAATGTAAAGCTGTTTGATTAGTTGTATTTTCTACATCCTTAAACTTTAATATAAATATTACATGATCGAGAATATCAACATTTCGCAAAATTACAACGTGATATCGAAATTCGGCCATTTTGCCCAGCACTATTGGCACTGGTAATGGTACTCCTGGTATACCGGGACGGGGTTCGATTCCCTGCGGTGCCCTGCTGAGTTTGGGCAAAGATATGAAAGCAAATTCTTGTAGTTAGTGTTAACGGTAAGGTATTTAGTTTTTTGATAGTGAATGAGGAAATAAACAGAAATTCTAAAGTATTAATGAAACAAAAAATTTGATTGTTGAAAAGAAGAAAAAAAAAAAACGAAAACTCCTTCTGTAATCACAGGCTTTCTTGCAGCGCCCGTAGGCTCCTCCCACTGACCACAGTCTGTTTTTTCTACAATAGCAATTTGCTCCTCTCCGTGTAAGTTCATCCAACACTATTTTGAAGTCAACACATATCATCTCTCCCCAAGAGCTGTTGGCGTAGTTATGGCGAAGGATTTTCCTGTGTGATTATAGGCCCCTCCCACTGGCCATGATGGGTAATTTGGTCATCGAGCGTTGTTCATGGATGGACAATCATCGTGTGTATCAAATATGAAGCAGTTTGAACTTTGCATTGGAGCGTTATAAGCATTTTCCTATTACAGCGTGTTGATGGCGAAGAATTTTCCAGTGTCATTATAGGTCCCTCCCACTGACCAGTCTGTTGTTTCTTCAATAGGAATTTGCTCCCCTCGGTGTAGGTTCATCCTACAGTGTTTTGAAGTCAACACAACATATCGTCTGTCCGCTACAGCTGCTCGTGTAGGACGACCACAGAAGCGGCGCCCTCTGAGAACGCAAGGCATTGTGGGTAAATTGGTTATCGTTTGTTGTTTAGCTCTGGACAGTGATCGTGTGTATCAAATATGACGCAGTTTGAACTTTGCACTCTAGAGTTATAAGCGTTTTCGTATAACGGCGTAGTTATGGCGAGGGATTTTCTTGTGTCATTATAGGCCCCTCCCACTGGCCATGATAAGTAATTTGGTCATCGAGCGTTGTTTATGGATGGACAATCATTGTGTGTATCAAATATGAAGCAGTTTGAACTTTGCATTGAAGCGTTATAAGCATTTTCCTATTATAGCGTGCTGATGGCGAAGGATTCTCCCGTGTCATTGTAGGCCCCTCCCACTGATCACAGCCTGTTTTTTCTTCCATAGCAATTTGCTCCCCTCTGTGTAGGTTCATCCTACAGTGTTTTGAAGTCAACATGACATATCGTCTGTCCACTACAGCTGCTCGTGTAGGACGACCACAGAAGCGGCGCCCTCTGAGAACGCAAGGCATTGTGGGTAAATTGGTTATCGTTTGTTGTTTATCTCTGGACAGTGATCGTGTGTATCAAATATGAAGCAGTTTGAACTTTGCACTCTAGAGTTATAAGCGTTTTCGTATAACGGCATAGTTATGGCGAGGGATTTTCCTGTGTCATGATAGGCCCCTCCCACTTTTCACAGCCTGCTCTATTTGCCATAGCAATGTGCTTCCATCTAATAAGATTCATCCTACAGTGTTTTGAAGTCAACACGACATGTCGTCTTGCAGCTAGAGCTGCTGGCGTAGGACGGCCCAAGAAGCGGCGCCCTCTGAGAGTGCAAGGCATTGTGGGTGTTTTTGGTTATCGTTTGTTGTTTGGGGCTGTACGGTCATCATGTGTATCAAATATGAAGCACTTTGAACTTTGCATTCTGGAGTTGTAAGCGTTTTCGTAAAACGGCGTAGTTATGGCGAAGGATTTTCCTGTGTCATGATAGGCCCCTCCCACTGGCCATGATGGGTAATTTGGTCATCGAGCGTTGTTTATGGATGGACAATCATCGTGTGTATCAAATATGAAGCAGTTTGAACTTTGCATTGAAGCGTTATAAGCATTTTCCTATTATAGCGTGCCCATGGCGAAGGATTCTCCCGTGTCATTATAGGCCCCTCCCACTGATCACAGCCTGTTTTTTCTTCCATAGCAATTTGCTCCCCTCTGTGTAGGTTCATCCTACAGTGTTTTCAAGTCAACACGACATATCGTCTGTCCACTACAGCTGCTCGTGTAGGACGACCACAGAAGCGGCGCCCTCTGAGAACGCAAGGCATTGTGGGTAAATTGGTTATCGTTTGTTGTTTAGCTCTGGACAGTGATCGTGTGTATCAAATATGAAGCAGTTTGAACTTTGCATTGGAGCGTTATAAGCATTTTCCTATTACAGCGTGTTGATGGCGAAGAATTTTCCAGTGTCATGATAGGTCCCTCCCACTGACCAGTCTGTTGTTTCTTCAATAGGAATTTGCTCCCCTCGGTGTAGGTTCATCCTACAGTGTTTTGAAGTCAACACAACATATCGTCTGTCCGCTAGAGCTGCTGGTGTAGGACTACCACAGAAGCGGCGCCCTCTGAGAACGCAAGGCATTGTGGGTAAATTGGTTATCGTTTGTTGTTTAGCTCTGGACAGTGATCGTGTGTATCAAATATGAAGCAGTTTGAACTTTGCACTCTAGAGTTATAAGCGTTTTCGTATAACGGCGTAGTTATGGCGAGGGATTTTCTTGTGTCATGATAGGCCCCTCCCACTGGCCATGATGGGTAATTTGGTCATCGAGCGTTGTTTATGGATGGACAATCATCGTGTGTATCAAATATGAAGCAGTTTGAACTTTGCATTGAAGCGTTATAAGCATTTTCCTATTATAGCGTGCTGATGGCGAAGGATTCTCCCGTGTCATTGTAGGCCCCTCCCACTGATCACAGCCTGTTTTTTCTTCCATAGCAATTTGCTCCCCTCTGTGTAGGTTCATCCTACAGTGTTTTGACGTCAACATGACATATCGTCTGTCCACTACAGCTGCTCGTGTAGGACGACCACAGAAGCGGCGCCCTCTGAGAACGCAAGGCATTGTGGGTAAATTGGTTATCGTTTGTTGTTTAGCTCTGGACAGTGATCGTGTGTATCAAATATGAAGCAGTTTGAACTTTGCACTCTAGAGTTATAAGCGTTTTCGTATAACGGCATAGTTATGGCGAGGGATTTTCCTGTGTCATGATAGGCCCCTCCCACTTTTCACAGCCTGCTCTATTTGCCATAGCAATGTGCATCCATCTAATAAGATTCATCCTACAGTGTTTTGAAGTCAACACGACATGTCGTCTTGCAGCTAGAGCTGCTGGCGTAGGACGGCCCAAGAAGCGGCGCCCTCTGAGAGTGCAAGGCATTGTGGGTGTTTTTGGTTATCGTTTGTTGTTTGGGGCTGTACGGTCATCATGTGTATCAAATATGAAGCACTTTGAACTTTGCATTCTGGAGTTGTAAGCGTTTTCGTAAAACGGTGTAGTTATGGCGAAGGATTTTCCTGTGTCATGATAGGCCCCTCCCACTGGCCATGATGGGTAATTTGGTCATCGAGCGTTGTTTATGGATGGACAATCATCGTGTGTATCAAATATGAAGCAGTTTGAACTTTGCATTGAAGCGTTATAAGCATTTTCCTATTATAGCGTGCCCATGGCGAAGGATTCTCCCGTGTCATTATAGGCCCCTCCCACTGATCACAGCCTGTTTTTTCTTCCATAGCAATTTGCTCCCCTCTGTGTAGGTTCATCCTACAGTGTTTTCAAGTCAACACGACATATCGTCTGTCCACTACAGCTGCTCGTGTAGGACGACCACAGAAGCGGCGCCCTCTGAGAACGCAAGGCATTGTGGGTAAATTGGTTATCGTTTGTTGTTTAGCTCTGGACAGGGATCGTGTGTATCAAATATGAAGCAGTTTGAACTTTGCACTCTAGAGTTATAAGCGTTTTCGTATAACGGCGTAGTTATGGTGAGGGATTTTCCTGTGTCATGATAGGCCCCTCCCACTTTTCACAGCCTGCTCTATTTGCCATAGCAATGTGCTTCCATCTAATAAGATTCATCCTACAGTGTTTTGAAGTCAACACGACATGTCGTCTGTCCGCTACAGCTGCTCGTGTTGGACGACCACAAAAGCGGCGCCCTCTGAGAACGCAAGGCATTGTGGGTAAATTGGTTATTGTTTGTTGTTTAGCTCTGGACAGTGATCGTGTGTATCAAATATGAAGCAGTTTGAACTTTGCACTCTAGAGTTATAAGCGTTTTCGTATAACGGCGTAGTTATGGCGAGGGATTTTCCTGTGTGATTATAGGCCCCTCCCACTGGCCATGATGGGTAATTTGGTCATCGAGCGTTGTTTATGGATGGACAATCATCATGTGTATCAAATATGAAGCAGTTTGAACTTTGCATTGGAGCGTTATAAGCATTTTCCTATTACAGCGTGCTGATGGCGAAGGATTTTCCAGTGACATTTTAGGCCCCTCCCACTGACCACAGCCTGTTTTTTCTTCCATAGCAATTTGCTTCCCTCTGTGTAGGTTCATCCTACAGTGTTTTGAAGTCAACACGACATATCGTCTGTCCGCTACAGCTGCTCGTGTAGGACGACCACAGAAGCGGCGCCCTCTGAGAACGCAAGGCATTGTGGGTAAATTGGTTATCGTTTGTTGTTTAGCTGTGGACAGTGATCGTGTGTATCAAATATGAAGCAGTTTGAACTTTGCATTCTAGAGTTATAAGCTTTTTCCTAGAACGGCGTCCTGTAAATGCTAACCGTGTACGTGACCTTAAATGACACCGGTCGAAAACACAAGGCATGATGGGAAATGTTTCAAAGCAGTCATGACCAAGCTTGGGCACATGTCCTTTGTGTGAAATTTGAAGCTGATCGAAGTTTGTGTGTCAGAGTTATGGAGATTTGGAATTTTTTGCGTGCTAACGAAAATTAGCATTGCATTTTTGTGGCGGCGCCACGACCAAACCGTGACAGATACGAAAATTCTTTCGATAACTTTTCATCTTCAATGGGTCCTATGTGGTGTTGCCAAGTTTTAAGCGAATCGGATGAATCCCCTCAGACTAGATAGCGCAGATGCGTTTTGAGGGCGAAACGCCATTTTTGACCTTTGACCCAAGATGGCTGACTTCCTGTTTGGTGTTGGGCGGGGTCACAATGTAACTTTTTGCTCATTCTGGGGCGAAGACTACATGTGGCGATTTTCGTGCAAATCGGTCAGACCTGGCGGTCGTGTGGTTCCATCGTTTGTTTTGGCGGCGAAAACGCACGCTACGCTACGCTACGCGTGCGTTTTCTGTTCGTTTTTTTTCACGCCACCAAATTTTCAAATTTTTCGCCAGGCCTGAGGTGCGTGCAAATTTCGGTGAGTTTTCGGGCATTTTTAGTGGGTCGAATTAGCGATCAAAGGCGGACAGGGTATAATAATAATAATAATAATTAAAGCCGCGAGCGGCGTCATAGGTTCCGATGAAGCGGCCGGGGGCGGTAACCCACGGTCAAGTATACCACTGTTGGGGATTTGAGAATTGGCCTGGAGTTGTAAGCGTTTTCGTATAACGGCGTAGTTATGGGGAGGATTTTCCTGTGTCATGATAGGCCCCTCCCACTTTTCACAGCCTGCTCTATTTGCCATAGCAATGTGATTGCATCTAATAAGATTCATCCTACAGTGTTTTGAAGTCAACACGACATGTCGTCTTGCAGCTAGAGCTGCTGGCGTAGGACGGCCCAAGAAGCGGCGCCCTCTGAGAGCGCAAGGCATTGTGGGTGTTTTTAGTTATCGTTTGTTGTTTGGGGCTGTACGGTCATCATGTGTATCAAATATGAAGCACTTTGAACTTTGCATTCTGGAGTTGTAAGCGTTTTCGTAAAACGGCGTAGTTATGGCGAAGGATTTTCCTGTGTCATGATAGGCCCCTCCCACTGGCCATGATGGGTAATTTGGTCATCGAGCGTTGTTTATGGATGGACAATCATCGTGTGTATCAAATATGAAGCAGTTTGAACTTTGCATTGGAGCGTTATAAGCATTTTCCTATTACAGCGTGTTGATGGTGAAGAATTTTGCAGTGACATTTTAGGCCCCTCCCACTGACCACGGTCTGTTGTTTCTTCAATAGCAATTTGCTCCCCTCTGTGTAGGTTCATCCTACAGTGTTTTGAAGTCAACACGACATATCGTCTGTCCGCTACAGCTGCTCGTGTAGGACGACCACAGAAGCGGCGTCCTCTGAGAACGCAAGGCATTGTGGGTAAATTGGTTATCGTTTGTTGTTTAGCTCTGGACAGTGATCGTGTGTATCAAATATGAAGCAGTTTGAACTTTGCACTCTAGAGTTATAAGCGTTTTCGTATAACGGCGCAGTTATGGCGAGGGATTTTCCTGTGTCATGATAGGCCCCTCCCACTTTTCACAGCCTGCTCTATTTGCCATAGCAATGTGCTTCCATCTAATAAGATTCATCCTACAGCGTTTTGAAGTCAACACGACATGTCGTCTTGCCGCTAGAGCTGCTGGCGTAGGACGGCCCAAGAAGCGGCGCCCTCTGAGAACGCAAGGCATTGTGGGTAAATTGGCTATCGTTTGTTGTTTAGCTCTGGACAGTGATCGTGTGTATCAAATATGAAGCAGTTTGAACTTTGCACTCTAGAGTTATAAGCGTTTTCGTATAACGGCGTAGTTATGGCGAGGGATTTTCCTGTGTCATGATAGGCCCCTCCCACTTTTCACAGCCTGCTCTATTTGCCATAGCAATGTGCTTCCATCTAATAAGATTCATCCTACAGTGTTTTGAAGTCAACACGACATGTCGTCTTGCCGCTAGAGCTGCTGTCGTAGGACGGCCCAAGAAGCGGCGCCCTCTGAGAACGCAAGGCATTGTGGGTGTTTTTGGTTATCGTTTGTTGTTTGGGGCTGTACGGTCATCATGTGTATCAAATATGAAGCAGTTTGAATTTAGCATTCTAGAGTTATAAGCTTTTTCCTATTACAGCGTGCTGATGGCGAAGAATTCTCCTGTGTCATGATAGGCCCCTCCCACTTTTCACAGCCTGGTATATTTTCCATCGCAATGTGCTTCCATCTAATAAGATTCATCCTACAGTGTTTTCAAGTCAACACGACATATCGTCTTTCCGTTACAGCTGCTCGTGTAGGACGACCACAGAAGCGGCGCCCTCTGAGAACGCAAGGCATTGTGGGTAAATTGGTTATTGTTTGTTGTTTAGCTCTGGACAGTGATCGTGTGTATCAAATATGAAGCAGTTTGATCTTTGCAATCTAGAGTTATAAGCGTTTTTGTATAACGGCATAGTTATGGCGAGGGATTTTCATGTGTCATTATAGGCCCCTCCCACTGGCCATGATGGGTAATTTGGTCATCGAGCGTTGTTCATGGATGGACAATCATCGTGTGTATCATATATGAAGCAGTTTGAACTTTGCATTCTAGAGTTATAAGCGTTTTCTTATAACGGCGTAGTTATGGCGAGGGATTTTCGTGTGTCATTATAGGCCCCTCCCACTGGCCATGATGGGTAATTTGGTCATCGAGCGTTGTTCATGGATGGACAATCATCGTGTGTATCAAATATGAAGCAGTTTAAACTTTGCATTGAAGCGTTATAAGCATTTTCCTATTATAGCGTGCTGATGGCGAAGGATTCTCCCGTGTCATTATAGGCCCCTCCCACTGATCACAGCCTTTTTTTTCTTCCATAGCAATTTGCTCCCCTCTGTGTAGGTTCATCCTACAGTGTTTTGAAGTCAACATGACATATCGTCTGTCCGCTACAGCTGCTCGTGTAGGACGACCACAGAAGCGGCGCCCTCTGAGAACGCAAGGCATTGTGGGTGAATTGGTTATCGTTTGTTGTTTAGCTCTGGACAGTGATCGTGTGTATCAAATATGAAGCAGTTTGAACTTTGCACTCTAGAGTTATAAGCGTTTTCGTATAACGGCGTAGTTATGGCGAGGGATTTTCATGTGTCATTATAGGCCCCTCCCACTGGCCATGATGGGTAATTTGGTCATCGAGCATTGTTTATGGATGGACAATCATCCTGTGTATCAAATATGAAGCAGTTTGAAGTTTGCATTCTGGAGTTGCAAGCGTTTTCGTATAACGGCGTAGTTATGGCGAGGGATTTTCCTGTGTCATGATAGGCCCCTCCCACTTTTCACAGCTTGCTCTTTTTACCATAGAAATGTGCTTCCATCTAATAAGATTCATCCTACAGTGTTTTGAAGTCAACACGACATATCGTCTGTCCGCTACAGCTGCTCGTGTTGGATGACCACAGAAGCGGCGCCCTCTGAGAACGCAAGGCATTATGGGTAAATTGGTTTTCGAGTTTTGTTTATGGCTGTACGGTCATCATGTGTATCAAATATGAAGCAGTTTGAACTTTGCATTCTAGAGTTATAAGCTTTTTCCTAGAACGGCGTCCTGTAAATGCTAACCGTGTACATGACCTTAAATGACACCGGTCGAAAACACAAGGCATGATGGGAAATGTTTCAAAGCAGTCATGACCAAGCTTGGGCACATGTCCTTTGTGTGAAATTTGAAGCTGATCGAAGTTTGTGTGTCAGAGTTATGGAGATTTGGAATTTTTTGCGTGCTAACGAAAATTAGCATTGCATTTTTGTGGCGGCGCCACGACCAAACCGTGACAGATACGAAAATTCTTTCGATAACTTTTCATCTTCAATGGGTCCTATGTGGTGTTGGCAAGTTTTAAGCGAATCGGATGAATCCCCTCAGACTAGTTCGCGCAGATGCGTTTCGAGGGCGAAACGCCATTTTTGACCTTTGACCCAAGATGGCTGACTTCCTGTTTGGTTTTGGGCGGGGTCACAATGTAACTTTTTGCTCATTCTGGGGCGAAGACTACACGTGGCGATTTTCGTGCAAATCGGTCAGACCTGGCGGTCGTGTGGTTCCATCGTTTGTTTTGGCGGCTAAAACGCACGCTATGCGTGCGTTTTCTGTCGGTTTTTTTTCACGCCACCAAATTATCAAATTTTTCGCCAGGCCTGAGGTGCGTGCAAATTTCGGTGAGTTTTCGGGCATTTTTAAGGGGTCGAATTAGCGATCAAAGGCGGGCGGGGTATAATAATAAAACGATATAATAGCGAAAACAATAGGTTCCTCTGTCCCATTCTGGGACATCGGAACCTAATTAAAGCCGCGAGCGGCGTCATAGGTTCCGATGAAGCGGCCGGGGGCGGTAACCCACGGTCACGTATACCACTGTTTTGGGAATTGGCCTGAGCAAATTTGGTGTAAATTGGTGTAAAAACAACTGAGATATTGCATTAACCAAGAAATGGCGAAAGATTTTCCTGTCATGATAGGCCCCTCCCACTTTTCACAGCCTGCTCTATTTGCCATAGCAATGTGCTTCCATCTAATAAGATTCATCCTACAGTGTTTTGAAGTCAACACGACATATCGTCTGTCCGCTACAGCTGCTCGTGTAGGACGACCACAGAAGCGGCGCCCTCTGAGAACGCAAGGCATTGTGGGTAAATTGGTCATCGTTTGTTGTTTAGCTCTGGACAGTGATCGTGTGTATCAATTATGAAGCAGTTTGAACTTTGCACTCTAGAGTTATAAGCGTTTTCGTATAATGGCGTAGTTATGGCGAGGGATTTTCGTGTGTCATTATAGGCCCCTCCCACTGGCCATGATGGGTAATTTGGTCATCGAGCGTTGTTTATGGATGGACAATCATCGTGTGTATCAAATATGAAGCAGTTTGAACTTTGCATTGGAGCGTTATAAGCATTTTCCTATTACAGCGTGTTGATGGCGAAGAATTTTGCAGTGACATTTTAGGCCCCTCCCACTGACCACGGTCTGTTGTTTCTTTTATAGCAATTTGCTCCCCTCTGTGTAGGTTCATCCTACAGTGTTTTGAAGTCAACACGACATATCGTCTGTCCACTACAGCTGCTCGTGTAGGACGACCACAGAAGCGGCGCCCTCTGAGAACGCAAGGCATTGTGGGTAAATTGGTCATCGTTTGTTGTTTAGCTCTGGACAGTGATCGTGTGTATCAAATATGAAGCAGTTTGAACTTTGCATTCTGGAGTTGCAAGCGTTTTCGTATAACGGCGTAGTTATGGCGAGGGATTTTCCTGTGTCATGATAGGCCCCTCCCACTTTTCACAGCCTGCTCTATTTGCCATAGCAATGTGCTTCCATCTAATAAGATTCATCCTACAGTGTTTTGAAGTCAACACGACATATCGTCTGTCCGCTACAGCTGCTCGTGTAGGACGACCACAGAAGCGGCGCCCTCTGAGAACGCAAGGCATTATGGGTAAATTGGTTATCGTTTGTTGTTTAGCTGTGGACAGTGATCGTGTGTATCAAATATGAAGCAGTTTGAACTTTGCACTCTAGAGTTATAAGCGTTTTTGTATAATGGCGTAGTTATGGCGAGGGATTTTCATGTGTCATTATAGGCCCCTCCCACTGGCCATGATGGGTAATTTGGTCATCGAGCGTTGTTTATGGATGGACAATCATCGTGTGTATCAAATATGAAGCAGTTTGAACTTTGCATTGAAGCGTTATAAGCATTTTCCTATTATAGCGTGCTGATGGCGAAGGATTCTCCCGTGTCATTATAGGCCCCTCCCACTTTTCACAGCCTGCTTTATTTGCCATAGCAATGTGCTTCCATCTAATAAGATTCATCCTACAGTGTTTTGAAGTCAACACGACATATCGTCTGTCCGCTACAGCTGCTCGTGTAGGACGACCACAGAAGCGGCGCCCTCTGAGAACGCAAGGCATTGTGGGTAAATTGGTTATCGTTTGTTGTTTAGCTGTGGACAGTGATCGTGTGTATGAAATATGAAGCAGTTTGAACTTTGCATTCTAGAGTTATAAGCTTTTTCCTAGAACGGCGTCCTGTAAATGCTAACCGTGTACATGACCTTAAATGACACCGGTCGAAAACACAAGGCATGATGGGAAATGTTTCAAAGCAGTCATGACCAAGCTTGGGCACATGTCCTTTGTGTGAAATTTGAAGCTGATTGAAGTTTGTGTGTCAGAGTTATGGAGATTTGGAATTTTTTGCGTGCTAACGAAAATTAGCATTGCATTTTTGTGGCGGCGCCACGACCAAACCGTGACAGATACGAAAATTCTTTCGATAACTTTTCATCTTCAATGGGTCCTATGTGGTGTTGCCAAGTTTTAAGCGAATCGGATGAATCGCCTCAGACTAGATAGCGCAGATGCGTTTCGGGGGCGAAACGCCATTTTTGACCTTTGACCCAAGATGGCTGACTTCCTGTTTTGTTTTGGGCGGGGTCACAATGTAACTTTTTGCTCATTCTGGGGCGAAGACTACATGTGGCGATTTTCGTGCAAATCGGTCAGACCTGGCGGTCGTGTGGTTCCATCGTTTTTTTGGCGGCGAAAACGCACGCTACGCGTGCGTTTTCTGTCCGTTTTTTTTCACGCCACCTAATTATCAAATTTTTCGCCAGGCCTGAGGTGCGTGCAAATTTCGGTGAGTTTTCGGGCATTTTTAGGGGGTCGAATTAGCGATCAAAGGCGGGCGGGGTATAATAATAATAAAACGATATAATAGCGAAAACAATAGGTTCCTCTGTCCCATTCTGGGACATCGGAACCTAATTAAAGCCGCGAGCGGCGTCATAGGTTCCGATGAAGCGGCCGGGGGCGGTAACCCACGGTCACGTATACCACTGTTTTGGGAATTGGCCTGAGCAAATTTGGTGTAAATTGGTGTAAAAACAACTGAGATATTGCATTTACCAAGAAATGGCAAAAGATTTTCCTGTAATGATAGGCCCCTCCCACTTTTCACAGCCTGCTCTATTTGCCATAGCAATGTGCTTCCATCTAGTAAGATTCATCCTACAGTGTTTTGAAGTCAACACGACATGTCGTCTTTCCGCCAGAGCTGCTGGCGTAGGACGGCCCAAGAAGCGGCGCCCTCTGAGAGCGCAAAGCATTGTGGGTGTTTTTGGTTATCGTTTGTTGTTTGGGGTTGTACGGTCATCATGTGTATCAAATATGAAGCAGTTTGAACTTTGCACTCTAGAGTTATAAGCGTTTTCGTATAACGGCGTAGTTATGGCGAGGAATTGTTGTGTGTCATTATAGGCCCCTCCCACTGGCCATGATGGGTAATTTGGTCATCGAGCGTTGTTTATGGATGGACAATCATCGTGTGTATCAAATATGAAGCAGTTTGAACTTTGCATTGGAGCGTTCGAAGCGTTTTCCTATTACAGCGTGCTGATGGCGAGGGATTTTCCTGTGTGATTATAGGCCCCTCCCACTGGCCATGATGGGTAATTTGGTCATCGAGCGTTGTTTATGGATGGACAATCATCGTGTGTATCAAATATGAAGCAGTTTGAACTTTGCATTGGAGCGTTCGAAGCGTTTTCCTATTACAGCGTGCTGATGGCGAGGGATTTTCCTGTGTGATTATAGGCCCCTCCCACTGGCCATGATGGGTAATTTTGTCATCGAGCGTTGTTCATGGATGGACAATCATCGTGTGTATCAAATATGAAGCAGTTTGAACTTTGCATTGGAGCGTTAACAGCATTTTCCTATTACAGCGTGTTGATGGCGAAGAATTTTCCAGTGTCATTATAGGCCCCTCCCACTGACCAGTCTGTTGTTTCATCAATAGGAATTTGCTCCCCTCTGTGTAGGTTCATCCTACAGTGTTTTTAAGTCAACACGACATATCGTCTTTCCGCTACAGCTGCTCGTGTAGGACGACCACAGAAGCGGCACCCTCTGAGAACGCAAGGCATTGTGGGTAAATTGGTAATCGTTTGTTGTTTAGCTCTGGACAGTGATCGTGTGTATCAAATATGAAGCAGTTTGAACTTTGCAATCTAGAGTTATAAGCGTTTTCGTATAACGGCGTAGTTATGGCGAGGGATTTTCTCATGTCATTATAGGCCCCTCCCACTGGCCTTGATGGGTAATTTGGTCATCGAGCGTTGTTTATGGATGGACAATCATCGTGTGTATCAAATATGAAGCACTTTGAACATTGCATTCTGGAGTTGTAAGCGTTTTTGTATAACGGCGTAGTTATGGCGAAGGATTCTCCCGTGTAATTATAGGCCCCTCCCACTGATCACAGCCTGTTTTTTCTTCCATAGCAATTTGCTCCCCTCTGTGTAGGTTCATCCTACAGTGTTTTGAAGTCAACACGACATATCGTCTGTCCGCTACAGCTGCTCGTGTAGGACGACCACAAAAGCGGCGCCCTCTGAGAACGCAAGGCATTGTGGGTAGATTGGTTATCGTTTGTTGTTTAGCTCTGGACAGTGATCGTGTGTATCAAATATGAAGCAGTTTGAACTTTGCACTCTAGAGTTATAAGCGTTTTCGTATAACGGCGTAGTTATGGCGAGGGATTTTCCTGTGTCATGATAGGCCCCTCCCACTTTTCACAGCCTGCTCTATTTGCCATAGAAATGTGCTTCCATCTAATAAGATTCATCCTACAGTGTTTTGAAGTCCACACGACATATCGTCTGTCCGCTACAGCTGCTCGTGTTGGACGACCACAGAAGCGGCGCCCTCTGAGAACGCAAGGCATTGTGGGTAAATTGGTTATCGTTTGTTGTTTAGCTGTGGACAGTGATCGTGTGTATCAAATATGAAGCAGTTTGAACTTTGCATTCTAGAGTTATAAGCTTTTTCCTAGAACGGCGTCCTGTAAATGCTAACCGTGTACGTGACCTTAAATGACACCGGTCGAAAACACAAGGCATGATGGGAAATGTTTCAAAGCAGTCATGACCAAGCTTGGGCACATGTCCTTTGTGTGAAATTTGAAGCTGATCGAAGTTTGTGTGTCAGAGTTATGGAGATTTGGAATTTTTTGCGTGCTAACGAAAATTAGCATTGCAGTTTTGTGGCGGCGCCACGACCAAACCGTGACAGATACAAAAATTCTTTCGATAACTTTTCATCTTCAATGGGTCCTATGTGGTGTTGCCAAGTTTTAAGCGAATCGGATGAAACCCCTCAGACTAGATAGCGCAGATGCGTTTCGAGGGCGAAACGCCATTTTTGACCTTTGACCCAAGATGGCTGACTTCCTGTTTGGTTTTGGGCGGGGTCACAATGTAACTTTTTGCTCATTCTGGGGCGAAGACTACATGTGGCGATTTTCGTGCAAATCGGTCAGACCTGGCGGTCGTGTGGTTCCATCGTTTGTTTTGGCGGCGAAAACGCACGCTACGCGTGCGTTTTCTGTCCGTTTTTTTTCACGCCACCAATTTATCAAATTTTTCGCCAGGCCTGAGGTGCTTGCAAATTTCGGTGAGTTTTCGGGCATTTTTAGGGGGTCGAATTAGCGATCAAAGGCGGGCGGGGTATAATAATAATAAAACGATATAATAGCGAAAACAATAGGTTCCTCTGTCCCATTCTGGGACATCGGAACCTAATTAAAGCCGCGAGCGGCGTCATAGGTTCCGATGAAGCCCCGGGGGCGGTAACCCACGGTCACGTATACCACTGTTTTGGGAATTGGCCTGAGCAAATTTGGTGTAAATTGGTGTAAAAACAACTGAGATATTGCATTTACCAAGAAATGGCGAAAGATTTTCCTGTCATGATAGGCCCCTCCCACTTTTCACAGCCTGCTCTATTTGCCATAGCAATGTGCTTCCATCTAATAAGATTCATCCTACAGTGTTTTCAAGTCAACACGACATATCGTCTGTCCGCTACACCTGCTCGTGTAGGACGACCACAGAAGCGGCGCCCTCTGAGAACGCAAGGCATTATGGGTAAATTGGTTATCGTTTGTTGTTTAGCTCTGGACAGTGATCGTGTGTATCAAATATGAAGCAGTTTGAACTTTGCACTCTAGAGTTATAAGCGTTTTCGTATAATGGTGTAGTTATGGCGAGGGATTCTCCCGTGTCATTATAGGCCCCTCCCACTGATCACAGCCTGTTTTTTCTTCCAAAGCAATTTGCTACCCTCTGTGTAGGTTCATCCTACAGTGTTTTGAAGTCAACACGACATATCGTCTGTCCACTACAGCTGCTCGTGTTGGACGACCACAGAAGCGGCGCCCACTGAGAACGCAAGGCATTGTGGGTAAATTGGTTATCGTTTGTTGTTTAGCTCTGGACAGTGATCGTGTGTATCAAATATGAAGCAGTTTGAACTTTGCACTCTAGAGTTATAAGCGTTTTCGTATAACGGCGTAGTTATGGCGAGGGATTTTCCTGTGTCATGATTGGCCCCTCCCACTTTTTACAGCCTGCTCTATTTGCCATAGCAATGTGCTTCCATCTATTAAGATTCATCCTACAGTGTTTTGAAGTCATCACGACATATCGTCTGTCCGCTACAGCTGCTCGTGTAGGACGACCACAGAAGCGGCGCCCTCTGAGAACGCAAGGCATTGTGGGTAAATTGGTTATCGTTTGTTGTTTAGCTCTGGACAGTGATCGTGTGTATCAAAAATGAAGCATTTTGAACTTTGCACTCTAGAGTTATAAGCGTTTTCGTATAACGGCGTAGTTATGGCGAGGGATTTTCATGTGTCATTATAGGCCCCTCCCACTTTTCACAGCCTGCTCTATTTGCCATAGCAATGTGCTTCCATCTTATAAGATTCATCCTACAGTGTTTTGAAGTCAACACGACATGTCGTCTTGCAGCTAGAGCTGCTGGTGTAGGACAGCCCAAGAAGCGGCGCCCTCTGAGAACGCAAGGCATTGTGGGTGTTTTTGGCTATCGTTTGTTGTTTGGGGCTGTACGGTCATCATGTGTATCAAAAATGAAGCAGTTTGAACTTTGCACTCTAGAGTTAGAAGCGTTTTCGTATAACGGCGTAGTTATGGCGAGGGATTTTCGTGTGTCATTATAGGCCCCTCCCACTGGCCATGATGGGTAATTTGGTCATCGAGCGTTGTTTATGGATGGACAATCATCCTGTGTATCAAATATGAAGCAGTTTGAACTTTGCGTTATAAGCATTTTCCTATTATAGCGTGCTGATGGCGAAGGATTCTCCCGTGTCATTATAGGCCCCTCCCACTGATCACAGCCTGTTTTTTGTTCCATAGCAATTTGCTACCCTCTGTGTAGGTTCATCCTACAGTGTTTTGAAGTCAACACGACATATCGTCTGTCCACTACAGCTGCTCGTGTAGGACGACCACAGAAGCGGCGCCCACTGATAACGCAAGGCATTGTGGGTAAATTGGTTATCGTTTGTTGTTTAGCTCTGGACAGTGATCGTGTGTATCAAATATGAAGCAGTTTGAACTTTGCACTCTAGAGTTATAAGCGTTTTCGTATAACGGCGTAGTTATGGCGAGGGATTTTCCTGTGTCATGATAGGCCCCTCCCACTTTTCACAGCCTGCTCTATTTGCCATAGCAATGTGCTTCCATCTAATAAGATTCATCCTACAGTGTTTTGAAGTCAACACGACATATCGTCTGTCCGCTACAGCTGCTCGTGTAGGACGACCACAGAAGCGGCGCCCTCTGAGAACGCAAGGCATTGTGGGTAAATTGGTTATCGTTTGTTGTTTAGCTCTGGACAGTGATCGTGTGTATCAATTATAAAGCAGTTTGAACTTTGCACTCTAGAGTTATAAGCGTTTTCGTATAACGGCGTAGTTATGGCGAGGGATTTTCGTGTGTCATTATAGGCCCCTCCCACTGGCCATGATGGGTAATTTGGTCATCGAGCGTTGTTTATTGATGGACAATCATCGTGTGAATTAAATATGAAGCAGTTTGAACTTTGCATTGAAGCGTTATAAGCATTTTCCTATTATAGCGTGCTGATGGCGAAGGATTCTCCCGTGTAATTATAGGCCCCTCCCACTGATCACAGCCTGTTTTTTCTTCCATAGCAATTTGCTACCCTCTGTGTAGGTTCATCCTACAGTGTTTTGAAGTCAACACGACATATCGTCTGTCCGCTACAGCTGCTCGTGTAGGACGACCACAGAAGCGGCGCCCTCTGAGAACGCAAGGCATTGTGGGTAAATTGGTCATCGTTTGTTGTTTAGCTCTGGACAGTGATCGTGTGTATCAATTATGAAGCAGTTTGAACTTTGCACTCTAGAGTTATAAGCGTTTTCGTATAATGGCGTAGTTATGGCGAGGGATTTTCGTGTGTCATTATAGGCCCCTCCCACTGGCCATGATGGGTAATTTGGTCATCGAGCGTTGTTTATGGATGGACAATCATCGTGTGTATCAAATATGAAGCAGTTTGAACTTTGCATTGGAGCGTTATAAGCATTTTCCTATTACAGCGTGTTGATGGCGAAGAATTTTGCAGTGACATTTTAGGCCCCTCCCACTGACCACGGTCTGTTGTTTCTTTTATAGCAATTTGCTCCCCTCTGTGTAGGTTCATCCTACAGTGTTTTGAAGTCAACACGACATATCGTCTGTCCACTACAGCTGCTCGTGTAGGACGACCACAGAAGCGGCGCCCTCTGAGAACGCAAGGCATTGTGGGTAAATTGGTCATCGTTTGTTGTTTAGCTCTGGACAGTGATCGTGTGTATCAAATATGAAGCAGTTTGAACTTTGCATTCTGGAGTTGCAAGCGTTTTCGTATAACGGCGTAGTTATGGCGAGGGATTTTCCTGTGTCATGATAGGCCCCTCCCACTTTTCACAGCCTGCTCTATTTGCCATAGCAATGTGCTTCCATCTAATAAGATTCATCCTACAGTGTTTTGAAGTCAACACGACATATCGTCTGTCCGCTACAGCTGCTCGTGTAGGACGACCACAGAAGCGGCGCCCTCTGAGAACGCAAGGCATTATGGGTAAATTGGTTATCGTTTGTTGTTTAGCTGTGGACAGTGATCGTGTGTATCAAATATGAAGCAGTTTGAACTTTGCACTCTAGAGTTATAAGCGTTTTTGTATAATGGCGTAGTTATGGCGAGGGATTTTCATGTGTCATTATAGGCCCCTCCCACTGGCCATGATGGGTAATTTGGTCATCGAGCGTTGTTTATGGATGGACAATCATCGTGTGTATCAAATATGAAGCAGTTTGAACTTTGCATTGAAGCGTTATAAGCATTTTCCTATTATAGCGTGCTGATGGCGAAGGATTCTCCCGTGTCATTATAGGCCCCTCCCACTTTTCACAGCCTGCTTTATTTGCCATAGCAATGTGCTTCCATCTAATAAGATTCATCCTACAGTGTTTTGAAGTCAACACGACATATCGTCTGTCCGCTACAGCTGCTCGTGTAGGACGACCACAGAAGCGGCGCCCTCTGAGAACGCAAGGCATTGTGGGTAAATTGGTTATCGTTTGTTGTTTAGCTGTGGACAGTGATCGTGTGTATGAAATATGAAGCAGTTTGAACTTTGCATTCTAGAGTTATAAGCTTTTTCCTAGAACGGCGTCCTGTAAATGCTAACCGTGTACATGACCTTAAATGACACCGGTCGAAAACACAAGGCATGATGGGAAATGTTTCAAAGCAGTCATGACCAAGCTTGGGCACATGTCCTTTGTGTGAAATTTGAAGCTGATTGAAGTTTGTGTGTCAGAGTTATGGAGATTTGGAATTTTTTGCGTGCTAACGAAAATTAGCATTGCATTTTTGTGGCGGCGCCACGACCAAACCGTGACAGATACGAAAATTCTTTCGATAACTTTTCATCTTCAATGGGTCCTATGTGGTGTTGCCAAGTTTTAAGCGAATCGGATGAATCGCCTCAGACTAGATAGC
Source organism: Gouania willdenowi (assembly GCF_900634775.1). Taxonomy (NCBI): domain Eukaryota; kingdom Metazoa; phylum Chordata; class Actinopteri; order Blenniiformes; family Gobiesocidae; genus Gouania; species Gouania willdenowi. The sequence goes on along the minus strand of NW_021145070.1, from coordinate 613,403 downwards.
GCAGATGCGTTTCGGGGGCGAAACGCCATTTTTGACCTTTGACCCAAGATGGCTGACTTCCTGTTTGGTTTTGGGCGGGGTCACAATGTAACTTTTTGCTCATTCTGGGGCGAAGACTACATGTGGCGATTTTCGTGCAAATCGGTCAGACCTGGCGGTCGTGTGGTTCCATCGTTTTTTTGGCGGCGAAAACGCACGCTACGCGTGCGTTTTCTGTCCGTTTTTTTTTCACGCCACCTAATTATCAAATTTTTCGCCAGGCCTGAGGTGCGTGCAAATTTCGGTGAGTTTTCGGGCATTTTTAGGGGGTCGAATTAGCGATCAAAGGCGGGCGGGGTATAATAATAATAAAACGATATAATAGCGAAAACAATAGGTTCCTCTGTCCCATTCTGGGACATCGGAACCTAATAATAGGAAATAAAAGCGAAAACAATAGGTTCCTCTGTCCCATTCTGGGACATCGGAACCTAATAATAATAATAATAGGAAATAAAAGCGAAAACAATAGGTTCCTCTGTCCCATTCTGGGACATCGGAACCTAATTAAAGCCGCGAGCGGCGTCATAGGTTCCGATGAAGCGGCCGGGGGCGGTAACCCACGGTCACGTATACCACTGTTGGGGATTTGGGAATTGGCCTGAGCAAATTTGGTGTAAAAACAACTGAGATATTGCATTTACCAAGAAATGGCGAAAGATTTTCCTGTCATTTTAGGCCCCTCCCACTGATGACAGTTTTTTTTTCAGGATTGGTGATGAAGAAGAGGAGTGATAATGAATATTTGAAACATGTGAAAGTTTAATGGTGTAAATTGGTTAAAGAATGACCAAGCAGTTAAAGTTCTTAACTGTATGTGTGAAATGAGAACCTGTAAACTCCACAGAAGAGGAGGACTGATGATGAAGAGGAGGACTGGTGATGAAGAGGAGGACTGGTGATGAAGAGGAGGAGTGGTGATGAAGAGGAGGAGTGATGATGAAGAGGAGGAGTGATGATGAAGAGTTCAATGGTATGATGGCAAAGGATTTTCCTGTGTCATTATTGATAGACTAATGCTATGTTAAATAGTTTTTAAGCTACAACAAATATATAAATCATCATCTATGTTAATACTAAATCAAAATACAGTAAATACACTGTTGACATGAATAACAATGTTTTCACACTTTTTCAATGTGTGAGAAAATACATAAATTAATAACTAGTATAAGGGGAAAAAAGGGACAGATATTAAATATGTATATAATTTATTTAGGTATTGTTATTTTTTTTTCTCACACATTGAAAAAGTGTTAAAACATTGTTATTCATGGAAACAGTGTATTTACTGTATTCTTAGTTAGTATTGACATAGTTGATCATTTATAAATTTATGTTTTAGTTAATGGTGGCAAATAAATAAAATAATCATATTTCTGTGTTTCTTTTTATTTAACAATCTATATTTAATGTGTTTAAATATAGAAATATTATATAAATATTTAATATCTGTCAATTTTGTCCCCTTATATTAATTGATGTGTACGTCATTTTTAATGTTCCTTTTTGTTATTTTTCACATTTATTTAGTTAATAATTTATTTATTTTCTCACACATTGAAAACGTATTAAAACATTGTTATTCATGTCAACAGTGTATTTACTGTATTTTTATATAGTATTGACTAATAATTGATCATTTATATATCTATGTTTTAGTTAATGGTGCCAAATAAATAAAATAACAATCAATATTTCTGTGTTTCTTTTTATTTCCACTTTTATTTATCAATCTATATTTAATGTATTAAAATATATAATTATTAATTAATTAATTATATTAATTGATTTGTATGTAATTTTAAATTTTCCTTTTTGTTATTTTTAACATTCATTTAATTATTCTTTTTTTTAATTTTTTTTCTCACACATTGAAAAAGTGTTAAAACATTTTTATTCATGTCAACAGTGTATTTACTGTATTTTTATTTTGTAATGACATAGTTGATAATTTATACATTTATGTTTTAGTTTAAAAACTATTTAATATAGCATTAGTCTAGCAATTGTATTAACCTAGCATTGGCATTATTTAGAGTTAGCATTAAGCTAACATTAATTTTAACCTAGCATTAGCTAGCAATAAGTTTTATATTTATGTTTTAGTTAATTTTGCCAAATAAATAAAATAATTACATTCCAGTGTTTCTTTTTTATTTCCGCTTTTTTTCATCAATCTATATTTAATGTATTTAAATATAGAAATATTTATAATTTATACATTTAACTTTTAGTTTAAAAACTGTTTCTATCAGATTTTCATGATTGAAAAAAGATTTGAAGACATTTTAATAGCATTTAAATAGTAAACACATTTGTTGTAAAATTCTGATCCGTGATTGGAGCGTTTTTACGCACACTGCACTGTGATTGGTTGGTCAGGTTCAGGTCGAATCTATAAATGGCCCCTGCCATCAGTCACACGTTGTCTTCAGATTGATTTCCATAGTGAAGTTCATCTCGAGGACTCGACCAATATCTGGCTACACATCTCCTATAAGGACTTGTCACTGGATATTGATCACCAACTTTGGACTACCTTTTCCACCCTTGTATTGCCAGAAACCTCGGACTTTCAAAGCGGTAAGTAAACTCTGACTGGGCCTCTCATGTGTTCAGGCCTGAGCCATTGATGCTAAGCTAATGATTAAGGCGCGGACGCGTGTGCGCGCCTTCTCACTAGGCCTTGAACATGTGAGCAGGCCTCAGCTAGTTATGCTAAGCTAATGATTGTGGCGCGGACGCATGGCTCGCGTGTGCGTGCATGCGGTGTGTGCATGCCTTCTCACTAGGCCGTGAACATGTGAGCAGGCCTCAGCTAGTTATGCTAAGCTAATGATTGAGTCACGTAGGTGCCCGCCCGCTCGCACAGGGAGCGTGCACGTGCCTCCATTGGCTCCGTAATTGTTTGAGAGTAATGTAGCTCTGTCATTACAGTAGAGAAAAAGAGCCTTTAACGTGGCTTTAAAATGTTTACATTGGATGTTGACTTCAGCTCTGCTGTTTTTATTATTAAAACAGTAACACTTAAAACTGATTTTGATGAAAATATATTTAAAAAATGCAATGAGGAAAAATCTTTAGAAAGTGAAGTTTGTAAAATTATATATTTTTTTCCACTTTTATTTAACAATCTATATTTAATGTATTTAAATATAGAAATAATATATACATATTTAATATTAGTCAAATTTTTCCCCTTATATTGATTTGTATTTAATTTTTAATTTTCTTTTTTGTTATTTTTCACATTTATTTAGTTATTATTTTATTTATTTTTTCACACATTGAAAAAGTGTTAAAACATTTTTATTCATGTCAACAGTGTATTTACTGTATCTTTATTTAGTATTGACATAGTTGATAATTTATACATTTATGTTTTAGTTTAAAAACTATTTAACATAGCATTAGTCTAGCAATTGTATTAACCTAGCATTAGCCTTATTTAGAGTTAGCATTAAGCTAACATTAATTTTAACCTAGCATTAGCTAGCAATAAGTTATATATTTATGTTTTAGTTAATGTTGCCAAATAAATAAAATAATTACATTTCTGTGTTTCTTTTTTTATTTCCGCTTTTTTTTTTTTTAAATCAATCTATATTTAATGTATTTAAATATAGAAATATTTATAATTTATACATTTAACTTTTAGTTTAAAAACTGTTTCTATCAGATTTTCATGATTGAAAAAAGATTTGAAGACATTTTAATCTCATTTAAATAGTAAACACATTTGTTGTAAAATTCTGATCCGTGATTGGAGCGTTTTTACGCACACTGCACTGTGCTGCACTGTGATTGATTGGTCTGGTTCTTTATTTAGTATTGACATAATAATTGGTGATTTATATATTTATGTTTTAGTTAATGGTGCCAAATAAATAAAATAATAATTTCTGTTTATTTCCACTTTTATTTATCAATCTATATTTAATGTATTTCAGTATATAAATATTTAATATCTGTTTATTTTTTTCCCCTTATATTGATTGTGTATGTAATTTTAAATTTTCCTCTTGTTATTTTTAACATTTATTTAATTATTATTTTATGTAGTTCTCACACATTGAAAAAGTGTTAAAACGTTGTTGTTCATGTCAGCAGTGTATTTACTGTATTTTGATTTAGTATTGACATAATTGATCATTTATACATTTGTTTTAGTTAATGGTGCCAAATAAATAAAATAACAATCATATTTCTGTTTTTATTTCCACCTTTATTTATCAATCTATATTTAATGTATAGAAATATTATATAAATATTTAATGTCTGGCAATTTTTTCCCCTTATATTGATTTGGTATGTAGTTTTTAATTTTCCTTTGTTATTTTTCATATTTATTTCATTATTTCTCACACATTGAAAAAGTGATAAAACATTGTTGTTCATGCCAGCAGTGTATTTACTATATTTTGATTTAGTGTTGACATAGTTGATTTATAAATTTGTTTTAGTTTAAAAACTATTTAACATAGCATTAGTCTAGCAATAGTGTTAACCTAGAAATAGCGTTTTTATAGATTTAGCATTAGCATAACATTAATTTTAACCAAGCATCAGCTAGCAATAAGTTAATGCCATCTTTTGGGTAATTTTTGACTATTCAATTTTTTTTAACAATTGCTAATGTACATTATACTGTATATATAATTTATCAATATAATGTACTTGTAATACCATATATATATTTAAGTAATGTACATTTAAAGCTACACACATCATTGTAGTTGCAAAGTAAAAAGTAAAATAAAATAACAATTATATTTCTTGTTGTTTTTTCCACTTTTATTTAACAATCTATGTTTAATGTATTTAAATATAGAAATAATATATTCATATTTAATATTTGTCAATGTTTTTCCCTTATATTGATTTTATTTAATTTTTAATTTTCCTTTTTGTTATTTTTCACATTTATTTATTTTTGTCACACATTGAAAAAGTGTTAAAACATTGTTATTGATGTCAACAGCGTATTTACTGTATTCTTAGTTAGTATTGACATAATAATTGATCATTTATATATTTATGTTTTAGTTAATGGTGCCGCTCCGAAGCTGCAAAGAGGCGGATGGCAGAGAAACTACCTCCTCTAGTTACTCTTGCGCCACGGACGGATCCTGACGATGCCCGCATTGGTATGTAACGGTCTGTTGTCATTGAATGTCGTTTGTCTGAGAAGCTTCAGTTAACATTTGTTTTTTGTAAATAGGTGTCGGTACCGGCAAGCGTCACGCCGTCAAGAAATGGGAAGTTTCTAGTTTGACCGGACACCAGCACAAACTGACCATCCCTGCTGAGTCCCCGGATAAGAAGGTAATTTTATTGGCGTCTGTGGCTAATGCATTTAACATGTATACGTTTTAATTAAAACATAATTAAATAATTGTCATTCTGTGTGTGTAGTTTGTTCTTCTTGTGGGCGATTCCCACCTGCGATCCATTGCTGATGGGATCGTGAAGATGCCAGAAGGAAGGCTTTCCTTTGGCGTCATGTCTACCCCTGGGGGCTCCGCTAATGATGAGAGGATCGAGTTGCTCAACTCCACTCTCTCATATGATCCTGACCTGGTGGGTTGTTGTTTCTTGGTTAATGGCGTGTTGCAGCCGTCTTAAATAGGTGCATATTGTCACCTACCGGACTGGAGTGTTAAAATATTGGTGCTATCTACTTCAGGTGTGCCTTCTGGCGCCAACGAACAACCTGAAGAGCACCAGGAACCCGGAAAAGGCTGGTGCTGACTTTGCCAGGCTTTTGTCCAGCATCCTAACCCGCTGGTCCAGGGTACGTTAGTGAAGCCTCTAATAATGCATGTTTGTTTAATGTGCAGCATATCAGAATGAAATGAAAGGAAATCAATAATTGTTTTTGCTGTTAAATTAATACATTATATATAACAAATATTTTGAACAGCTCGTGGTGGTCGACTTCCCACCACGTCTTGATGCTGATCTGTACCCACAAGAGATGATGCGTCAAGAGTTCCACAGAGTCGCGGTTAAGTTAGGTATGTTGGAGAGAACATTTATCGACTTTATATTATTAATATTGTCATTTAGTGAAATTATGTGCTAATGTTTACCGATTGTCTTCAGGTGTTAAGTTCGTTCCCATTGCGGAGCACTTCCCAGTGGGAAATACAGCTCTGTGGGCCAGAGATGGTGTAAGTAAAAATGATATGCTCCTCTGCAGGTTATGTTGGTTTTTCATGAGATCTTTTTAATGTAGTAAATGTTTGTAATTTGATTTCACAGGTCCATCTGTCTGACAATGAGGGGATGCCTATACTTGCGCAGCTGCTCTGGAGGACTTCTTACTTGGTGAGTGAAATTAGAACTCCTCCATTCTGATCTTTGTTGCGCTTATTTCTTTGTGTGTAGCTTTGTGGTCTATGCAGGGCTCTAATGTGTCTGTCATTGTTGTGTGCTCGACCCTTTGCAATCAATCTTTATTTGTATAGCGCCAAATCATGACCAATGTTATCTCAAGACACTTTTACAGTAGCGCAGTGTTGAGGACCGACTCTTCATTTTATTGATACACATGCATATATACATAATTGTTATGCCTATGTGGTGGGGAAAAATGTGATGTCATTAATGTGTTGATTTTGTTATCAGGAACTGGAAACAGTGCCAGTTAGTAAGCCTGCGCTGGCACCCGTCAGGACACCACCTGTCCCACGCCATCGTCCACGTGTGGTTTTGAAGGGTGAGGTCGTTTCACCACCTCCTCAAAAGGACCCTTTCTCATGGTCAGCTATTGGACAAGGCAGGAAGGTATTTGACTGCATAACTGAGTGTTGCTCATTTGTCTCTAGTGTTATCTAAAGGATTATTGTTTTTCTTAAACCAAATGTTTCTCTGCATTACAGAGAAACACATCAGGCGAAGACTCGTCCTCTGTGTTTCCAACCAAGGGGATGGATAAGCAGCAGGTGAAGTTTGAATGATCTAATGGTGTGTTGTTTGTTCATGTGCGCACAAATATAACACAGTAATTCTACATGTGTATTTTTCAGGTGGTGAGCGAGTTTTCCATCCCGCTGAGCCCCGTTTGGTTCAGCCCTGCCGTGCTGGATCTGATGGACAGGCTTGTGCCATCGGATCTCAGCAGTCCAGAGTCAATCTCTTCCCCCTCACAGTTAAAGTGCCCACGTGGCAAGGTCAGTTATTTTCTCTTATTGTCTGTAAAACATCTAAGATTGGTTAATACGTTGTGCAGTGTTTATTCATGGTTTTGTTCTTTGTTTCAGGGGAAGAAAGCGCGTGCTGTGAAGGTGAAAAGTCAGAGTTCACCTTCCAGATTCCTGCATGGTCGGGTGGAGCGGGAGGTTTGTATTCATTTATTTAGTAGTTAGAGGAAACACAGAGCTTAAGTATTATACATTGATTGATTAGTAATGTGTCTAATGTGTGTTGCTTTTGTTTTGTAGCCGCAGGTTGTCACTGGCTGCGTTGGACTGTCACCCAGCGTAGCTGTAGCAAGGACACCTGCACAGGAGGTGAGTCTTATTAGTAGTTTCATAACTGAACATGTATTAACCTGTATTAGCATCATGGGTTGTTTAAAGAACAGTTGCATGTATTGTTGTTTTGGGGGAGAAAATGTTTATTTGATAAATCATACAATGATGCACCTGTGTAATGTGGATGAGGTGAATAATGAGGACAAGAAGCTAGTGTGTTTGTCAGCTGAGATCTGTGATGCTCAGCATCTGGAATGAAAAAACGTGTTGGACTGCTTATTCATGGGAATTCTTTTTGGGGGGCAGAGGGATGCTGTGAAGGTGAAGACGAGGAGGTCACCTTCCAGAGTCGTGCCTGCTGGGGTGGTGGCAGAGGTTTGTATTTTTTAGGTTTTTTTCAAAGCGTTGTTGAAATCAGATCTGTGTAAAATATGTATGAATTCAGGAAAAACACAAAGTATTGCATATTTATTCAATACTTGTGTGTCTGATATTAATGTGTGTTGTTTTGCAGTTGCAGGTTGTCCCTGGCAGTGCTGGAGCGCGTGCTGCTCTGTCGCCCACCCTGGCTGAGGTCTTCGCTGGAGCACAGACTGCTGCTGCGCGGAAACAGGACGTCCAATCTTCACCGGCAGAGTGTTCTAGTGAGGACGGTCGTTCTGCGCTGGAAGGTAAGGTGAGTGGTTTGGTAGGTGTAGAGGCAGAGAGTTTGTGTGGTAGCAGCACGGTCAGGCCTGCTGCTCCTCGTAGGTCAGTACAGGGCTCTTTTCACCAAGGAGATGGCTGCTTTGTGTATGGAGGTGTGCAGTGTATGGCAATTAGTCTGGTTGCTATGGCTAAACACACTATCCACAGTGTGTTTTCATGGCAGCCAGCTGATCTAGATGAAGTACTGGTAGTAGGTGATGAGGTCTATAGTTGGTTGTATGAAGCGGGTTTAGTGAAGGACGTAAGCAAGCACCTTTCTGTGCCAGAGCTGCCTAAACAGCATTTTCTTTTTGGACACAGCTTTGAGTTTGTAGAGGGAGCTGTGGTGTCTGGTGATGTAGATGTAGTGCAGGGAGAGTTTATAGACATTGGTGTCCAATTCTCGTTAAGGGAGGCTTTGGCCAAGATTTGTGGAGAGTATGAAACATCTTTCCTGACACTGGCGAGAAACACTTGCTCCATCATTGTTCAGGATGGTCGGTATGCAGTCGTGGACTCTCATGCACGCGATGCATTTGGAATGCAGTCAGCTGCAGGGAAGAGTGTAGCTGTTTTCTTTGAGAGCCTGGATGATGTGTTTGACCACATGTGCAGGTTTGCTCGTGGGTTGCGGTCCCAAAAGGAGTTTGAGCTTTGTGGAATGCGTGTCACTCCCAGAGGTGTAAAGCGTAAGAGCGATAATTTAGACAGTGGAATTGTTGATGTGGAGCCAAATGTGGTGTTTATTAGTGAACATAGGCATGTAGCGATGGAGTTCAATCCCATTGGTACAGATGTATCTCAGGCCATTTGTAGAAAGTTGAAAATTGAGTATGAGAAAGTTGATGTCTTTTCCATGACTGGTCTTTTAGGAGCGCCTTGTCAAAATGAGAAAATAGAAGAGGATGGTAATTGTTTTTTTAGGGCTCTTGGTCAGGCTGTTAGTGGGACACAACAAAAACATAGAAAGATTAGGCTGGCTGTTGTGAAGCATTTAAAAAGTAAGGCCGATTTTTACAAGACTTTTTTGAGATGTGGGTATGCCTCTGTTGGTGATTATGTCGGAAGGTCGAAAATGCCTTGTGTAGGAACATGGGCAACCGAGATGGAAATTCAGGTGGCAGCTGATTACTTAGGGCTTAGTATTTACACTTATTGTAATGGTCAGTGGTTAAAATATGATTGTAATGGTGAGCAGTTGTCAGAGCAGGGTGTTTATTTAGAAAATGTCCGTGGTAATCATTTTGAGACGGTTGTGTGTGTGAAACAGCCTCAGGAGCAGAGTTGTTTAGGTGTGTGCAAAGTGACTGAGGATTGTTTCAGTGGATATAGTCTTAGACAGCATGGCACAGGGAAGAGTAGCATTGGTACTGCAGCTGTAAGATCAGATGTAAATGATGAGCTTGTGTATATTGATGAAGGCCTACATGAGCAATTTGGTCCATCTTTATCTGTTGATTCAGGTAGAGAGCTGGGGATTTGTAAGCAGTATTCAAAATACATGGAGAGAAAAATATATTTGCAAAAGAAAAAAAAAAATTGTAGAAAATGAACGCTACAAGGATAGTGTTAGGGAAAGCGAAAGGAAGCGATACCAGGACAATGCACTGTTTATGGAAAAACATAAAAATAAGAGCATCCAAAAATATAAAAAAAATGTTGACCATAGAGAGGGGGTGAAAGACTATAGCATCCAAAAATATAAAGAAAATGTTGAGCATAGAGAGGGGGTGAAAGACTATAGCATCCAAAAATATAAAGAGAATGTTGAGCATAGAGAGGGTGTCAGGGCTTTTAGCATAAAAAAATGGAAGGAAGGTGATGTCCATAGGCAGAAAAGCAACGAAAGGGGTAAGAGAAAGTATAAGCTAAATGAAATTCGTAGGCAGAATGTTAAAGCATTAAGTAAAATGAGCTATCGAAAGAAAAAGCAAGAAATTAAAGAAAAGGTAGAGCAGATAGATTGTTATTGAGCAGTTTTTAGAAAAGGTTAAAGATGGACCAGATTGTGTTTGTTGTGTCTGTCATCGGTTGTTGTTTAAGCACCAGGTTATATCGTGTATAAGGGAATCCTATCGTCTTAAAAAGCACGTGGCATTGGTAGCAGAGCAATGCATTACCACTGACTATTTGCATGTTTGTTCTGAGGAGTGTGTGAGCCCGTGCCAGTGGTTGGATAAGTCTAGGGTTCACTTGTGGATTTGTTTTACGTGTGATAAGAAGTTGAATAGGGGTGAGGTGCCAGCTGAATGTGTTTCTAATAACTTGAGCCTTGATCCCATCCCAGAGGAATTAGCATGTTTAAATAGTTTAGAGCAGCATTTGATAGCTTTGCATATCCCATTTATGAAAATGTTGGCATTATCTGAAGGTGGTCAGAATGGTGTGCATGGTCCAGTGACTTGTGTGCCTGCCAACATAGTTGAGACGAGTAATTTTTCGCCGCGGGCTAGCTTGGAAGGATCTCTAATACCCGTTAAGTTGAAGCGTAAGCTTACTTACAAGGGGCATTATGAGTATCAATTTGTTGATAGCACTCGTGTTAGGAATGCTTTAAGGTATTTAAAGGAAAATAATCCGTTGTATAGAGAGATTGAATTTAATGAAGAATGGGTTAATGAGTTGTGTCTGATGGAAGAGGATGAGGCAGTAGAAAAGAAAAGTGATGGGAAGGTAGGAAATGTTGTGCAGTCTGAGGATGCAGCTGAGGATGAGTTACTTCACGATAGACAGCAGCACTACATGTTTCAGGATACTTGTTTAATGCCGGTAGATATTGGTCAGGAAGCGTTAGATCATTATTTAGACAATGTGTTGAATGTAGCCCCCGGTGAAGGTAATAATCCAGTGAAGTTGTTGTCAGATACTGCTAATGAGGCAAAGTGTTTTCCAGTATTGTTTCCACAAGGAAATAATACTTTTCACGAGAGTAGGGAAGTTAGGTTGACTTTGTCTCGTTATTTTAATAATAGGCTGTTGAGTGCAGATGGCAGGTTTGCACGGAATGTTGAATATATATTTTATGCCCAGTACTTGTTGGACCTTCAGCAGGTAGTGTCTAAGGTGTCCATTGCACTTAGGAAAGGAAAGGGTGGCTACAAAGCTAAAGATGTTGGTGATCGATTGAAGGACGAGGAGTCGTTAAAGAAGCTGCTGGGGTTTGATGGTTTTCGTTTTCTTCAGCCTATTAGAGGCACTCCATCTTTTTGGCAGAGAGCAAAGAATGATCTCTTGGCGTGTGTTCGACAGCTTGGGATCCCTACCTGGTTTTGCTCGTTTTCCTCAGCTGATATGCGCTGGGAAAGTTATCTTAACAATATTTTAAGGCAGGAGGGTCGTTTAGAGACAGCTGAGCAGTTGGAGTGGGCGGACAAGTGTGATGTTTTACGACGCAATCCGGTCGCAGTGGCCAGATTGTTCGATTTTCGCTGGCATATTTTCTTGAAGGAGGTGATTATGTCACCCTCGCATCCTTTAGGCGTGGTTGTAGATATGTTTCATAGGGTGGAATTCCAGCAGCGTGGGTCTCCTCATGTGCATTATCTTTTTTGGATAGAAAACGCACCTGTGATTAATAAAAACACAGATCAGGAGGTTGTGGAATTTGTGGACAAATATGTAACGTGTGAGCTGCCGTCTCAAGATGAACATCTCCTTGAGATTGTGACATCTATACAGCAGCATTCAAAGCTACATTCAAAGACCTGTAAGCGGGGTAACACTGTTTGTCGCTTTGGCTTTCCGAAGCCAGCTTCAGGTAGGACCTTTATTAGTCACGCTAAAGAGCCAGAAAAACCATGTCAGTGTCAGACGGGCGATAGCAAAGAACCCTGTAAATGCAAGGCCAAGGAGGCACCTCAGATGCAAAAGGCAATGGCAAACCGGATTCTGGATGTGGTGTTAACGGCTCTCTCTGGTGAGAATTGTCAGTATCGAAGTATTGACCACTTGTTTAGTGAGCTAGGGATAACTCAAGAGCTTTTTGAGATGGCGTTTAGACGGTGTGAAAAAGACCCGTGTAGTATTGAAGAGGGATATTGGTGAAGTTTGGATTAATCCTTATAGCAAGAGCCTGTTGAGGGGCTGGAACGCGAACATGGACATCCAATTTGTAGTAGATGCATACGCTTGCGTGGTGTACATCATTTCCTACATCTCCAAAGCGGAAAAGGAAATAGGTTTGTTGTTAGCAAATGCCAAGAAGGAAGCAGAAAAGGATGAAAATTTGAGTGACAAAGAAGCAATGAAAAGCTGGGTACTGTGTATTTGCATAATTGGGATGTGCGTGCGCAGGAGGCTGTTTATTGACTAACACCAAGTATGCATCTAAAGGAGTGCTCCAGAAAAGTTGTGTTTATTCCCACAGGGGACAACATTGTGCGGATGAGTTTGCCTTTGGAAGTGTTAAAAGAAAGGGCAGCGTCAGGTGAGGGTCTTAGCTCAGAAGGCATGTGGATGATTAGTTTAATGGATAGGTACAGAAGCAGGCCAGATGACATTGCATTCAATGACATCTGTATGGCAACATTCGCTTCAGAATATCGGATTTGTAGCAAAGGTGAGAAACCCAAAACTGGATTAAAATTGAAAAAGGATTTGGGTGTTGTCTCGAAAAGAACACGGACCAAAGCTGCAGTGGTGCGTTACGTGTGCTTTTATGAGTCAAAACATCCCGAATCCTTTCATCAAACCAACCTGCAGTTGTTTCTTCCTCATCGAGACGATTTAGATGTGAAACCTGATGCCTGGGAAACGTTTCAGCTGTTTAATGAGAATGGGTGTGTGAGGTTTAGTGATGGAACAAGTCATTCAGTGAAGTCTGTTGTTGATTTAAATTGGTCCCAATTTGAGGAAGAGGACGCTGAGGTTTTGGATGAAATCCTGGATTCAATAGATGAAGATAATATTATTTTTGATGATGCGTGGGGCCAGTTGTGCCCAGAGAAGGAGAGAGAGCATTTAGAGTATGTGGAAGAGATGGAGAGTAGGGAGCAGATGGTAGATGAACATGGTGAGGAGCAGATTCCTGATCTGGCATGTAACGCGGAAAGAGTTTGTGGATTGGAAAAGAGAACCAACATCTTGTGTAGAAAAGATGGTTTGGGTTGGGTGAAGAGAAGGTGAATGCATTGCGTTTGAAATACATGGACTTGCATATATTGATAATTGATGAAATTTCCATGGTGGATCATAAATTGTTCTGCTACATTCATGGTAGGTTGAGGCAGATAAAGCAAACGGGTGACTTTTCTTCCTTTGGCAACGTGAGTATTATTGCTGTGGGTGATTTCTATCAGTTGCCTCCCGTTAAAGGGAAACCTCTCTATGTTGAGGGTATCGGGGTTCACCTGTGGTCTGTGTTTCAGGTAGTTGAGTTAGAGGAAATAGTGAGACAGAAGGACAGAGGGTTTGCATGAGTTCTGATCCTGTTCAACAACTCAGCAAAGGGAGCGAAAATGCTGGCTAGTGATGTTGAGACACTGAAGCATTGTGAAACTGGTGAAGTTAGTTCAGGTTTACACATATTCCCTACAAATAGTCAAGTAAGTGAGTACAATTGTGGTGAATTGTTGAGGATTTGTCCAGAACATGTAAAAATTGTAGCGCAGGACTTCAAAAATAGTAAGAAAACAGGGAAGCTTGAATTAATTGAGGGGCACCATTCCAAAACATCGAAAACGTCTTTGGAGGAAACGCTGCTTGTGGGTGTGGGTGACCGTGTTATGTTGATTTAAAAATGTTGATGTTGAGGATGGCCTTGTAAATGGCATTTGTGGTGAAGTGACACACATTGAGAGGGATGGTGAGAAGAAATTTCCTAGTAAAGTGTACGTGAAGTTTGATGACACTGTGGTTGGTGCACAGAGGAGGAAACGGTCAGTCAACCCTTATAGGGATTTGGCTGACTCCACCGAGATTGGCTTAGACGAGGACAGAGTGTCCAGTAAGGGTGGGATGCGGAGGCAATTTCCACTGAAGCTTGCTTGGGCTTGTACGGTCCATAAGGTGCAAGGACTTACTGTGGACAGCGCTGTCGTGGGTCTAGTTAAGACATTTGCAGCAGGACAGGCATACGTGGCATTGAGCAGAGTGAAGAGTTTGGCTGGGTTGATTCTCCAAGATTTTGATGAAAAATATGTGCATTGTAGGCACGGCATTAAGGAGGCACTTCAAAATATGCCTCCGTTCTTGGTGAAAAGTAAGAAGGAATTAAAACCAGTAGTTTTCTCTATGTTTTTAATGAATGTGCAGAGCTTGGCTCTCCATGTTTCACACTTGGCCTTACGCACACAGCATTTGCATTGTGACTGCATTGCTGTAACTGAAACATGGCTCCCTAATACGGATGCACTGGATATGGTAAAGATTGATGGTTACAGTTTCCATAACAGTCCGCGGAGTGTAGCGTACTCCGGCAGGAACACAGTATTTAGAGCTTTGCAAGCCCAGCAACATGGTGGTGTTGGCATTTTCAGTTCATTAAATGCGGCATTTGAGGTGGTCAAATTGCCAGATGTTGATTTGGAGTGTGGTACCGTGAAATATTTATCCTGGGACATTTTAGTGGCAGTTGTTTATAGACCTCCATCATATCCAATGTCTTTGTTTAAGGAGCAACTTGGCAAACTACTTGATTGGTTAGAACCACTAAGTAGCACGGTTGCTGTCATGGGAGATTTTAATGATGACATTTTGAGGTCATCTTCCATCTGTAAATTTGTGGAAGATGAAGGGTTTTGTGCAGCTAATCACACAAGCCACCACTGAGCGAGGCACATTGATTGACCACGTGTATGTGAAAACATCACGTTTTGAAGTAGAGTCAGTAGTGTTGCCTACATACTTCAGTGATCATGAGGGGATTGTTTGTTGGTTTAGAGAAAAGTCATCCCAGGAACATGAAAAGTGTTTGTAAAAGGTCAGAGTTTCCAGGTAGGGTTTGTTGCCATTTTTTATCTGATGCAGAGACTGTTGTTGTTGTTGTTGTAGTAGTAGTGGTATGGAAATAATTGTGTTGGTAGGTTTGTTGCCATTTTTAATCTGATGCAGAGACGGTTGTTGTTGTAGTAGTGGTATGGAAACAATGTTGTTGGTAGGTTTGTTGCCGTTTTGATCTGATGTAGGGACAGTAGTTGTTGTTGTTGTCGTAAGAATAGATGTTTGTTGGTAGGGTTGTTTCCATGCAGGTAGACCAGCTGATACTGTATGGTGTTGTTTTGCATTCTGTACCTTCTGCTCACCCTTCTTTCTTTTGTGTTTCAGGTGTCTAAAAGCTGTCCATAAGACTCGGGGTTGTGTTAAATGTTGATGCCATTGAAATTTAATTAATTCCATTTTCATTTCAAGGGGTGTGATTTTGTTTTGTTACTGGTCCTATTATTTTGAAATACCTGTAGGGAAAAAATGATTTCCCTAATAGTGCTGGGGGAAGTGAGGAGGCAACTTTATATGCAACGCCAATTGTCAGTTTTATTTTCTATTGTACGCCAAATTGGATGTGTTATTGCAAAATTTAACAGTGTTTCTAATTTATAATGTAAAACAGTTTGATTCATTATATTTCTCTACATCCATAAACTTTAATATGATAAATATTACATCATTTGGAATATCAACATTTGGCTAAATTACAGTGTGATATCGAAATTACCATTATATGAATCGGCAATTGTCAATTTTATTTTCTATTCTACGCCAAATTGGATGTTTTACTGCAAAATTTAGCAGTGGTTGTAATTTATAATGTGAAGCTATTTGATTCGTTGTATTTTCTACATCCTTAAACTTTAATATAAATATTACATCATCTAGAATATCAACATTTCGCTAAATTACAGTGTGATATCGAAATTCGGCCATTTTGCCCAGCACTATTTTTAACTTTTTATTCACTGTGTCATGATAGGCCCCTCCCACTTTTCACAGCTTGCTCTATTTGCCATAGCAATGTGCTTCCATCTAATAAGATTCATCCTACAGTGTTTTGAAGTCAACACGACATGTCGTCTTGCCGCTAGAGCTGCTGGCGTAGGACGACCCAAGAAGCGGCGCCCTCTGAGAGCACAAGGCATTGTGGGTGTTTTTGGTTATCGTTTGTTGTTTGGGGCTGTACGGTCATCATGTGTATCAAATATGAAGCACTTTGAACTTTGCATTCTGGAGTTGCAAGCGTTTTCCTATTACAGCGTGTTGATGGCGAGGGATTTTGCTGTGTCATTATAGGCCCCACCCACTGGCCATGATGGGTAATTTGGTCATCGAGCGTTGTTTATGGATGGACAATCATCGTGTGTATCAAATATGAAGCAGTTTGAACTTTGCATTGGAGCGGTATAAGCATTTTCCTATTACAGCGTGTTGATGGCGAAGAATTTTCCAGTGACATTGTAGGCCCCTCCCACTGACCACAGTCTGTTCTTTCTTCAATAGGAATTTGCTCCCCTCTGTGTAGGTTCATCCTACAGTGTTTTGAAGTCAACACATACTGTCTGTCCGCTACAGCTGCTCGTGTAGGGCGACCACAGAAGCGGCGCTGTCTGAGAACGCAAAGCATTGTGGGTAAATTGATTATCGTGTTTTGTTTAGAGCTGGACAGTCGTCATGTGTATCAAATATGAAGCAGTTTGAACTTTGCAATCTAGAGTTATAAGCTTTTCCCTAGAACGGCGTCCTGTAAATGCTAACTGTGTACATGACCTTAAATGACACCGGTCGAAAAAACAAGGCATGATGGGAAATGTTTCAAGGTATATGTATACAGGTAGTCTGCAGTGCTGAGTCAGGTATATGTATACAGGTAGTCTGCAGTGCTGAGTCAGGTATATGTATACAGGTAGTCTGCAGTGCTGAGTCAGGTATATGTATACAGGTAGTCTGCAGTGCTGAGTCAGGTATATGTATACAGGTAGTCTGCAGTGCTGAGTCAGGTATATGTAGTATTACATTCAGGTGCACCTTCATTGTTTAGTCAATATTGTTTGTTTTGTGTCTGTGTGGTTTACTTCAATTTGAAAGCATAAAGACTTGTAATTTTATTCAAGTTAGAGAAAATGTGTAGAACCAGTGTGAGGGGCCCTTTAACATCCATAACAAAATAGCTCAATATTGAATATTGGCAACTATAGTAATAATAATCATAGTAATAAATACTATTTTCACTAATGCCAAAAGTGATAAATTAAAAGAAAACTTTTTGGGAACCCATGCTTGATTATTTACAGCACTAATCCTAAATATAAAAACATTACATTTCAGAATTAGAAATATTAATCCCAGAAGGAAATTATTTGAATAATCCGAAATAATAAATAATGGAAATAATTTCTGAAATTATATATGATCATTATAATTTAATATATGATAGTAATGATACTAAAAATAATTCCATATTATTAAATATAATTGATATGATATTTTTGACTAATTTAATACGTTGCTAATTGTATTTCAGAACATTTTTAAAGTATTAAATATAATTACATTGTTAATATAATATAAATTAATTATTCAATTGTAAATATATAAATATAACATGCATAGTATATATTTAATTACATATTATTAAAATCATATGTGGGTGTGCATGTATATTATACTTGATTTGATTATATTTAAAATGTATATATCGTTATAAGTCAGTCTATAAATTACATGCTATACATTCTAAAACAATGAATCGCTGAATGATACATATACTAGTATTAATGAAAAAATGATAGGAACTTAAAGACAATCATTTAACTGAAGAAACATGCTATAATACAGAAAAACAAAGCCCTTTGAAAAAGTTATTAAAGTTCAATTTTTAACATTATTTCAGGACAAAACCAGGAAGGAGACTCAGCTTGTGGAGTTAGTCTGTGCCAGTCATTCACAAAACAACAACATCAGTGCACCTGTAACGTTCTGACATTCCTGACATACCCGAGTGAGGATTGTCAGTTGACAATTCACTGTTTTGTGCCAAACACAACAGGACAGTGAAGCTGTGGATGTTAAAGAAAGAAGATGATGAATCAGGAAGAAGAAATGTAAAAAAACACAAAAAGTAAGGAGGGTTTAGCAGTGCACTTTGACTGACAGTAGTGTTGAAATGGATTTGATACAAGCTGACTAATATCTGCCTGTTTTTACACAGATAATAAAAGAACCTCCACTGCCCTGAAGACAAACTTCTCTCTTCAAAATGAGCCTCCACCAAACATACATACTGTACATACATACATACATACAAACATAATACTTTGCTCCAAATATTTTTTTCATGCATTTTTCCGTGTAGAGTGGACCTTTAATCACTGTCAGTTGTATTTCAGAGTTATCCATTTTTCCATCTTTTTGTATTAATATTCGATGCATCCCTTTATGTATAAAATTTTAAAAATGTTTATATATATATATATATATATATATATATATATTATTCTGTGCTTTGGCTTTTCCACACTTGTGTTTTCTCTTGTCATTATTGCATTTGTCATTCATGTGTTCAGGATATGACTAGGTGGTTTCTGTTTCCATTAAAGGAGTTCCTGCTTGTTGCTGTTAATAAATGACCTTGTAATGACAAGTGGGACATATTGTTATAAATGAGCTTAGAATCAAATGCTGGGTCAGCGTTTAGCAAGTCTTAGTATGTGAAGCAATTATAGTTTAAGAATCAATAATTTTAGCAAAGCAGTTCATATTATCAGTTAAACATCTTGTAAGTGCAGTATCTATAAAGAGCCAGGAGGTGGAGGTAGAGTTTTTTTTATTTGATATTATATGTAATGCAGAATTGCTTGTCTTTTAAGATAGATAGATAGATAGATACTTTATTCATCTCCAAGAGAAATTCACAGTTCCAGCAGCTTACAGGTATGGGAACACAGGGGCATGCAGGGAAAGTACAATGTAGAAATTTAAAAATTTAAAAATTAAGAAAAAAAATGTATTTAATTCTCCTTTTGCCAAATGTCACAGTACTTTAAATAAAGCCAACCATTGCATGACATGTCACAACATAGTGTTCATGGGAAATGTAGGATTAGCACAACCAGCAGTGCTGCCAGATATATATTCTGTTTAAAAATCTAAACACACAAGAACCCTCAAATGTATTGACAGAAAAACAGCCCAATCTGGCAACAATGACTTGTCACATCGTTTCTTGCAGATTCAAACAGACGCAGTGGTATGTGTCGTTCTTCACTAATATAGGATTATTAATAATAATAATAATAACAGCAATACTAAGATAAAAGCATAAAATAATCATGATATTGATCCCTGAAGGGAAATTACATAATAATACAATGAGAATACCAGTAACTACAATATTAAAGGAGTGTACAAGGGTTCATTAGCATGTTAGCTCAGCTTCTGTAACATCTCACAGCTTCTCCATCAGCTGCTCTGCATTTCATTATGAGGTGCATTCACTTTCCCCAGGAGAGTGTGGGAAAATAGAGGCTCTATAGGAAACCCTAACATATGATCCCTGATATCGAGGTTAGAAGAGTGCTTAGATTGATCAGAAAGAGTTTAACTAGTTTGATCTAAAACACTTCTTTATCAAAGTCTCCTCTTTACAGTAGAATATATTCAACCATTAGCAGGAGGCAGAAAATCCCAGGTTGAGTGAAGGCAGCACAGGTGCAGGTGGTTAATTGTTCACCCTCTCCTCTCTGTGTGACCTGACTCACTTTAACTTTCACACGTCATTGAACTAAACCAGGGGTCTGCAACATGTGGCTCTGGGGCCTCATGTGGCTCTTTGACTCTTTTGCAGTAGTTCCCTACAGCTTTAAAACATATTGATTTTTTTTTATTTATTTTTTTTTTTTTTTACAGAGGCCATTAATGATGAATGACAAATAAAATCAAGATCTCACAATTTATTAACCTAAAAATAAATCCTGTTGTACAATAACTCGGCCACCTTCACCTCCTGCAACATCTACAGACCATCAACTTTCCTGCACCTGTGGCTAACCTTAGGTTTTAAATTCCTGGTAAGATAAAAAAATAAAATAAAAGTTATTCTAAAACAGTTTTTTCTCCACTGTAGCTGATGCTTGTTTATGTGGAATTGTTGTTGTTTTTTCTTAATGTTATATTTTCTTGGCTTTTTATAAAGTTGAATTGAAATGAAATTAAATAAAGACATTTAAAAAAAAAAAGAATAGAAGCTTTTGTCATTGTACATATATACAATATTAAGGTGGTCTCCAATAATGGCATAAAACACAAATAAAATACTGGAAAAGGAAAGACTTATAAATATATAATACTAATAAAACTACTCAGCAAACTTTATGCATTACCATACACACAATATAAAAATATAAAGTGACCAGTGAGGAGATAAATAAATATAACTCAGTGTATTACACTTTGATGTAGATTATTGCACATGTAGTTTGAGTCATGGGAGGAAAAAGGTTATTTTTTGTTCATGGTTCTCGTGGCCCAGGGATACAAACTGTTTGTCATTCTGGAGGTGGAGCTTTGATTGATCCGTATCTCCTTCAGAGGGGAGCAGGGTGGGAGGGGTCACAGAGGATGGGTGGGAGGGGTCAGAGAGGATGGTCTGATGGTGGCCCAGGAGAGCTCCTCCTGGATGTGAACACCCAGGAACCTGAAGGACCATACTTTCTCCACCAGGTCACCATTGATGATGAGAAGAGCGTAGTCTACCAGGTTCCTCCTGAAGGTGATGGTGTTGTGTGTTTCTTTTGGTTATGTGTAGGGACATTTATTCAGAATAATAAGAGGCTACAGTGAGGATATTTGACTATTTTAGACTGTACTTTAGGTGAAAGAGTGGGAACTGGTGCAGCTGTTGAAGCAGGTTGTGAAGGAGAAGGAGTGACTAGGATAGGTTCAGTAGAGGTAGGTAGACATTGGGCACGGCTGCACATATTGAGGTGAACTTCTATATGACCCACATCTCTGCACTGTAAAGTACAACAGCAAATCAACATATCTAAAACAAATGGAAGCAAAATAAAATAATTTTTAATGGATTTGCATCAAATTTACAGGTATTTTTACCCCCAAGATGAGCAGAAAGTTACATTATGACCCTGCCCAAAACAAACAGGAAGTCGGCCATCTTGGGTTAATGGCGTTTTGATATAACTCAACTGCAAAGTTCAAACAGCCTTATAATTGATAAACATGTTGACTGTCTATCCCAAACTTGGGCTCAATGTCAAAATTACCCATCATACTTTGCGTTCACAGATGGCGCACATCAAAATAGAAAACTCATATACAAAGTTCAAATAGTCTCATATTTGATACACATGGGTTACCAACCCCAGCCACTCCTTCAGACCCTATGATGCCGCTAGCGGCTTTAATTTATCTTGATCTTATGAGACCACAGATTAGGAACGTTACACACCACAGACGTGCGCTCAAATCCACACAAATCTTGTGTGCCGCTTTGTTTTTTTTGCTAACGACAGGTTTCTTTATAATATTCGGGATGCTGAGGACTTGGAAAAGCAGCGGTATGCAGGTTCATCAGAAACACTAAAATACCTACTTCCTTTGTTTGTGAAGTTCCCAGGATACAAGCCTGTGGGTAATACAAAGGGTGAATTCTACAGGATTGCTGGTGAGTACAAATTGTATACTGTATTATTTAAATGATGATAACAGGTGGGTGAATTGTAGTCAAAGTTTATGGATCGTAATTGTTTCAAAATAAAAAAATTATTCTTCTATTCTATTATTCTTCCGTAAGTTTCTTAATTTTTTCTTCAGTCGTTTTTTTCTGCTATCTGTTCCTGTATCTGGTCCATTTTTAATTGTCTGAGTTCATTCTAAACAGAAAAATAAGTAGCTAATTAGTTTCACATCTACCTGTAGCTATTTGTTTTTAGACTGATACCAACTTGTTTGTAGTTTTATTTCAGCAAGTTTCACTTTTACAGTTGGGGACCTGTGTAAAGGCTTTTTCAAATTGAAAAATTCTCCTGTGAAGTCTGTGTCCTGTTTATCTGCACAACTCAAAGAATTGGAATCAAGAATTGTTTAGAACAGGAATCAAAATTGGGAATCAGAATCGTTAAAATCCAAACGATGCCCAACCCTAGTGTTGACCCTCTAATAGCGCACACTCAACTGACCAAGGGATACGCCTCCCCCACCTCTTATATAGACTCTGAGCTACTGATTGGAGTCAGCTGAGGGAGAACATCACAGGTACAGCCAATAGCTCCTGATTGGTCCTCAGAGAACCTTTGACAATCTGTCTAGAACAATGTGTGGAATAAAACCTGCACTGCCATGAACTATTAGGGAACCTCTAGACCAGGGGTGGGCAAACTTTTTGGCTCAGGGGTCACATGGACTTTTAAAAAGTGACAGATGGGCGGGGCCAGCACCGATGCATACATACATTCTTCTTCTTCTTCTTGTCTAAAGTTAAAATTTATAAAACTTCATAACAAATCAACAATATGTGTTACAGATTTGCAACTTTCACCCAAATGTATCCCCAATTCTATAGAAAGGTTTGTGTATTTAAGGAGAGACAGACCTGTTAGTAGAGCAGTGATTCTCAAAGTGTGGTAGAGAATGGAGACATGACAGGTTGACATGTTCAATTTCATACCAATCATCTTAAAAACCCTTTCTTCATCAACAATAAAGATCATTACTAGACAAATTTAGAATCCTACAATGTATCAGAAATTAAAAGAACATTAAATTAAGACTACATTAGATATGTGACTGGGATCAAAATGTATCGTGAAACTAAAATACAAACATAATGATTTACGTCAGCATGTGAAGTGGAACAAGAAACAAACTTTTATTATCTGATTTAAAACATTTATTTACTTTTTTGTTTTCTTCAGCTTTTTGGCACAGATTTTAAACAAAGTGTTGTTGTTTCCTGAATATTTGGACTGCTGTACTTTAATATTTGTTTATTTATGCAGGTAAGTCATTTCATTTAGTTTTTCACTTTTGATTTATTTATGAAATATACTTACATTATGAAACATGGTGATACTTGTTCTCTGTTAGTTCATTTCATACTTGTACTGAGTTTATTTCTTTTTTTTTTGTTTTCTCTTCTGCACTTTTTACATTTATTTTTGTTTTTTTAAATTCAGATAATGAGTTTAATTTAGTTTTTGATTCATTATCAAATATTATATTACTTGTTCTGTGTTGGTTCAACACATTATAACATGTGTTATTTATCAGGATTATTTGGGGGGCAATGGGCACAGGTGGGACTTGAAAGTTTACATAAAACCACAACAGTTTCTTTACAAATAATAAGACATACAATCTTTGACCGGACTTCAGTGAAAAGTATTTACTTGTCCATTCATTATTAAACACTCAGCACTCACTGTCGACTCTTCTTTTCTTTGGCCCACTCGTTGTTGTAGATGCGTATCGCTGTGTCAGCACCGTGGGTTTTGCTCCGACAATCTCCACCTGGCTCACAAGGCGCACTATGCTGCCTTGCTGCAAACACATTTAATTTCCTTACAACCTGCGATTGCTGATCGGGAGCTGGTCGTGAGGTGTTAATTGCTTCTCGTGACCCTATGTATACTACACGATGCACGACACATGATCTAGCTGAGACTCGCACAATCCTGCAAAATAGTCGCACGAGTCAAAAGTCGGCTCAAAATGGGCCAAAAATCACACAGTGTATGTCTGCCTTTAGGGAAGACACTAGGTCCCTGAGATGTAGTCTATGGATTTCAAGCTTGGTAGATTTCCAAAAAAGTAACATTTTGAGAGACATTATTGCATTAGAGGTTCCCTAATCGTTCATGGCAGTGCAGGTTTTATTCCACACATGTTTCAGATGTTTATTCCATAAAGCGGGTTATGTTCAAACTCTGAGTATGTTTGGGCTCAAATGAGGGAAACTCTGAGTATCCCATTCCTAAACGTGAGGTATGTTCTTCTCTGAGTCTGTTACCATGGTAACATTGTCCGTGAACTAAACGCTGGCAGGTTTTGTAACCCTGGGTTTCCACCTCGCTCTGCCCACCTGAACACTGCTTCTTAAGGAACACGTTTATGTACCTTGGCACTGTTCTCTGACACACATTAGTAACATTACACTCCACAGTTGTTAATTTTTATTTTGCTAACGGTAGTTTTCTTTATAACATTGTAGATACAGAGCATTTAGTGAAAGTCACTGAGAGGTTGATCTACATTAAAACATCTACTGACGTCTGCAGTAAAGTTCCCTGAATAAAACCTGTGGTAAATGTAAAGGGGAAAAAGTCAATTTAAATGAATACACATTTATGGCTCAACATTGACTTTACGTTGTTTAATACTGTAATATAGGTGAATGTATAAAAGTAACCCAAGGTTTACATACTCAGGGTTGATTAACCCACTTCATACCAGCTGTAATAGAATCAGATACCCAGAGTTTCCCATCGTGGGGTATGTTGACCCAGAGTTTATGGACAAACTCAGAGTTTGTTAACCCTCCTTTATGGAACACAACCCTGGACAGATTGTCAAGTTTTATGAGGACCAATCAGGAGCTATTGGCTGCACCTGTGATGTTCTCCTTCAGCTGACTCCAATCAGTAGCTCAGAGTCTATATAAGGGGGGCAGAGCCCTCGCTTAGTTTAGTGTGTGCTATCAGAGGGTCAACACCCTCAGTTGACTTTCTGTTCTGTTTTGACCAATCCTTTAGTTTGTCCATCGTTTTGGTAGAATCAGTGGGCAGCTGTGGGGAGATCTATATGTATTTACAACTAATCTCTCAGTAGTTGGTACATTGTAGTCTTTATTTCATCAAATATGTTTAAATCTTAACTGAATTTGTTAAAGCAATACAAGCTTTGACAGAAAATAAACAGTGAAGACCTAGCTTGGCTAATGCACATAAAATTGCAAGTTACACCCAATTTACATGAAACGCCCCTTTTACAGGTAATGCCTCGTCAAATGATGTCACTATCAAACTATGACCCCGCCTACATTTTCTTACTTAGCCAGGATAATTGGATTGACCATTTTAATGCAAATGCAGAAACTTTGAACCGCAGGAAAGAAGACAATAGTCTGAACTTTATGTGGAAAAATACTAATACCTCTGGTAAATATGTCAATACAACATAGTAATGTTTGAGCAAAAACAATTAAAAAACCAAAAAAATCAACATACATAAAAATGAAGGGTAAAAATCGGGGGGAAAATCAAAACACAAATGTATTCATGATTACCAACCACACAAGGGGTTACAATTTTTGTTCACACGAGAGCAAAATGAATCAATTTAAGCTGTAATAAATGATGATGAATGAGGGATCTTGCAATGCAGGGTTTATTTATACCAGGGGTCTGCAACCTGTGGCTCTGGAGCCTCATGTGGCTCAGCATTATCTAGTCTCCTTTGGTAAAGGATGCATCAGTGTTTCCTAGGCTAAAGGAGGTAAAAAAGGAGGCATTGAGCCTCTTTTCATGAGCTTAAGAACTTGGATGTTCTTTATCACGGCTGCCACTCAAACACTTCCGGGGGTGAAGGAACAGGACATAGGAGGGAATATTAGGACGCAGCCTTGGAGTTGGTTTGTGTATGCACTTCCTGGTTTTTAGAGTACGCCAGCTGAAGTGTGCTTACCTAGGCATACACTTATAAATGAGGCCTCTGGTATTGCAAGGTTAGATTCAGCTATTTTGCAAGAAAAGAATGATATTCTGCCTTTTTGGGTTTTTTTGGTTTGATGCGTTCTTTGATTTGAAGCTCCTCTTTTTGTTGTTGTTGTTGTTGCTGCTGCCAACAGGGTCGACCATCCATGCTGAATCGTATAAATGTTGGCACTTTGGTTTGTGGGTTAAAAATGTATCAGAAACCAGTAGTTTGGTTTTAGGCTGCAACATCCTTGTTTTATTATAATTTCATTGTTCAATCGGCAGTTGTGTTCTCAGAATTTGGCACCGGGAAAAAAATGTGACGGACTAAATATAAAACAGTGTCTCAGATACTTGTTTTGTTTTTTGTTTTTTTGTGAAGTAAGGGGGTGTAAAATCCAGCCATGCTATAGCGTCAAAGGGACCATACGATATATATATATATATATATATATATATATATATACTGTTTCCATTTTAGGTTCTTGTGAACTATTTTGTTCCTCCATAAAGCAAATCCAAATTTGTGCAAACATGAATTGATCCAGGTTTGATTGTAAACACCCATTACATTGATCTGTCCTGAAAGATTTTACCATGATCAATGTAAACGGTTGAAAGCTGTCATATGTACATACATTCTAATCTGAGAAGAAAATGAATATTCCTAGTCTAGTCTCTGATGTATAAAAACAACTTGACCTGGTTGGACTGTGTAGCCTCTAAATGAATGCGTGAATCCCCTAAAAAAAAAAAAAAAAAGACTGACCATCATCTTGAACTTCAGCCTTTGTCAAATGGCTCACAGTGCACCACACTGGCCACAGACATGTTATGGAAGACCACAGCCTGGTGACCAGTTAATATGGCCAGGTACAGCAAAATGTAACCGGTCACCAGGTTGTGGGCCGCTTCCTTCTCCACATCTGATCCATCAGTAAGGGTGCCTAAAAACCAATGAAATGTTGGGGTGAATTAAAATCAACCAAGAAGAAACACAATGTGAATAATAAAGTCTACTTACGAATAACTCCAGAATTTTGGCCACTTGTAAAAATGCCAGGCTGTCCGCTGCTTCCAGCTTGTTATCTATGGAAAAAGTGTGACTGGCATCAGACACCAAGTTGCTTTTTAAGAAATACTGACAACATAGCACTTTTCTTTCTCGACACCTTTTGCCGGTGGATGACAACTTTTTGTTGGACGTCTGCCATTATTCGCTTCAATTCGTAACATATGGTCTGGATCTCCTGGGTTTTTATTCTTGATGCCGCTCTAAAGCATGTGTCCACATGTTTTATATATAAAGAGATCATATTAGACATGTTCCTCACAGAAGTGGAGGCGTAGTCCTTCTTCTCCAGGTAGGCTGTCCAGCTATAGAAAAAGATATACAGTCAAAAGTCAGATTTTCAATTTTTCTTTTTGTTTTTTAAAAATCACCATAGATTACAATTTGAATAGTAGGCAGGTGCATTTATGACTTGATCCCCCAAAAAATCAAACAAAGTTTCTCAGTGGTTTACAGTTGTATCTGATGTACTTATGAACATACTAAAAGTTTACCAAAGTTGGACTTCAAGAAAAGTTATTGTGACCTCCATCGACCTCATTGTGACATTGTTGTTTGTAGCTTAATTTCTCAAATGAAAAACATGCCCATAAAAATGTGTTTTTATGGTGATGGTGTCACGGTTTGCTGTTGTTGTGGACCCAAATGCAAGGAGAGATGGAGGCAGGATAGACGAGTAGCGTTCTTGGAACCAGTCCATGTTTATTTCAAAATCCAAAATACAAACTTAAATCCAAAAACAGGGGAGTAGGAACAGGGAGCAAGACCAGAAACACGGAAGGAGACAACTAACCAGACATCACACACAATGATCCCGCAGCCATACTGTGTCCAACCACTCAGCTAAATAGTGGAGGGGGCCTGATTGGGAATGGGCCACACCTGGGTGAAAACACGAGGGAGCTAATCAATCACCACCCAAGCACACAGACATCACTGAGGGGTGGAGCCACAAACAGGAATCCCTGAAACACTGACAAGACTCAGAATAAACAGACAGAATAACAAAACACCCAACAGAACATAACAGATGGAGGGTCATAAATATGATTAAAACATCATGGCCCAAGTTGTGCCGAATAGTAGAATTTGATTAAAAAAAAAAAGGTCAACTGCATCAAAATGGTAGATAGGTGTTGTAAAACAACTAATTACCATGTTTTTTTTAATATTACTAGCATACAATGAAGTTTGGACCATTGAGGGCCTTTAAAATTTGGAGATTTTTTTGAGTAAGTTCTGAATGACTCATTCTTCAAGTGTAAATCTACAGAAAGGAGAAGACCTCAGCTTTAAAATGAGCCCTCACACAAGCATGTGATTTGTAAGGTGTAAATAAGCAGACATTTGGGTATGCCAACTTTTGTGCACGAACCGGAATGAGGCAGCTCTTTTACACCTTTCTCATGGTCAAAGTTTGGTAAACCATTAGTATGTTATTAAGGATACCTCATGCTAATTAGGTAACCCTAACCCTGTGATTTCTTTTTTTTATGGTTAGATGTATTTTATTCATAAATACACCCACCTATAGCAGATTGTCTTTTTCAATTGATAACTCCAAAAAATAAGCATGTTTTAAGACATCTCCTTTGAGACATTAGAAGCCATGTACAAGGGGAAACATCGGGTGTGGGTCATTGCCTGTTTGGCATTATCCTGGTCTTTTATCCTGGTCCTTGTCCCCAATTGAAAGCCTCCAAAATCTTTGATCACTTTTTCTTCAATAAAGACAAAAACATTTGAGTCATTTTCTATCCTCTCTCCACCTTTTAGATGATAAGAAAGAAAATCTTCCCAAAAAGTTTGGGTGTTCAGGGAGTCTCGTCCCATTTTGGCCTTTCAAATTCCGCTCCAGCTGTGCACACGGGGCCTCCAGTATTGTTACTCTGGAGGACAGCTGTGCACAAATGGCAGCACAGTGGTGTTTGCAAGATGGGGGCTGGGAGGAGGATGCTGGAGAAGTGAAGATACGATCTAAATAACGATCTTGAAATTCAAAGAATACCATCTCCTCATTTTCATCCTCACTTTGGATTTCTGGAATCACAAATTTCAGGCTATGTTTAATTATTTTTGGGTGTTACACAAAAGCCATGAACACTGACCAGCCTCCTCCAGTACTGGCTGGTCCTCCTCCGCCTGCTTGTCCTTCACGTTCTCCTCAGCCTCCTCACAACTGGGGCTTTGAGGGGGGCTGTAAGAAATGTTTAAAATGTGGAAAATGACATAAAGTACTTTTAGTCTATGCAATAAAACTTGTGGTGTTACACAAGATCCATGAAGATGAATTGGATAAATGTCAAGTTCAAATAGAGTATAGCTCACAGACTACACAAAACATGGCTCTGAGCTTTTTCTTTACACACAAGTATTGCACAAGTTTGTGTATAGGTCAGCAAAGACTGTTAAAAATAACAGAAAACCGGTTTAAAACAACATGTTGGTCCATATTACTGAGGTCCAATGAGCTGACGAGGTTTGGCTGTCTGGCTCTGAGGTTGCAAAGCTCCTCCACTATCGCAGACCTCTTGGCCTGCCTGATGTTGATATTGGGATGATGGTTATTGAGAATATTGCAAAAGTTTATGAATGTTTCTGTCGTAGGTCCAAATTCCAAATATCTAGGTATCTCATGTTAAGTGCTGGCTGCTGTGTGCATTTGGTGAAGGCTGTTCTCTCCCAGTCCGCCATGTAGATATCTGCATATGCCGGTGAGTACTTTCTTCCCATCGCGCACCCACATACCTGTAGGAAGTGTTTGTCATTAAAAATAAAATCATTATTTGTAAGGGTTAGTTCTAGAAGTTTCAGGATGGCTGCATCTGGCCGATGTGGATCTGGATATTGTTGGAGGATGTTTTTTATTGCTTTGATGCCGAGGTCAGTGTCTATGTTTGTATATAATGATTCTATGTCTATTGTAAAGAAAAATGCATTTTGTGGGATGGTTATGTTTTCTATTTTTTTATTTACAAATTCGTAGGTGTCCTGTAGGTAACTGGGGTGTTTTTTCGAAAGTGGATTGATGTAGTAATCTATAAATTCTGCTATCCGGTATGATTCTGACCCACAGTCACTGACAATAGGACAGCCCATGGGGACTTTGTGTGGGACCGTCCAGGAGTCCAGGTTTTTATGGATTTTCGGAAGCAGGTAAAAACATCTGGGGCGCAGGGGGTCAGGACCATATAAATAATATTTCTGTTTTGCTGTAATATATTTGTTGGTGTGTAATGAATCTACTATATCCTTGATCTTTAATGAAGTGGCTGGCTGTAATGAATTTTGTAATGGAATGTAATATTTTCTGTTTTGTAATTGTCGTTCTGCTTCAAGAAGGTAGTGGAAACGGTCCTGAATTACGATTTGTCCCCCCTTGGTTTGATAATTATTTCATTGTTTTTTCTGTGCCTGTTTATTGTTTGCCTTTGGGCCAGAGACACATTATTGTAGTTTTTACCTTTTAGAATGGAATTTGAACGTAATAAATTATTGTCTTGTTGGATTAAATCTAATAAAGGTTGAGAGAGGGAGGCCGGGTTGGGTTCCCATAGTGAGGGGGCTACAAAGGGCAACCTGTTGTGATTATTGGTAAAATTGAAATTTTTAGTTTATTGTGGTATAGGTGAATGTCTTTACGGAGTTGGAGTATGTTAGGAGGTTTTGGTGTTGGAATGAATGTTAGACCTTTTTCCAGTATTTTGTATTCTGTTTTATTGAGGGTATATTCTGACAAATTTAAAACGTTGGAGTTGGTGGGGGTGATTGGGCTGGTGCCTTCCTGTTTTAAAAGTTTAACTGATCGAGCCAGGAGGTGAGGATTTTGTCTGCTGTATCTCTGGTCCAATGTACCGGATCTGTAGGTTCTGTTTTAAAAAGGAGGTTATTAACGTCGTTCAGATATTGGTGTTTATGGGTGATGTGGTGGTTTAAATAAGTTAATCAGTGTTTTTGCATGGTTTGAAGTCTGTTGCTGAAGTTTATTAGAGTGGTGTAGTGAGTGGCATTAGGGAATGTTTTTTTTAACCGTACTGATGCAGAAATCATATGCTTTAATCATCGATTCATTTCTTATGTCCTTTAAACCGTCATTAAGCCCCAAGGCTATGATTACTTTTTTACATTTTTCACAGGGGTGAGTATTCGGAGGACATTTGTGATGTGATAGCTGGTGGCCCCTGGGAAGCTGTCAACCTGAATTTCCAAGTGGGAAAATGGTGTGATGCGGGCCAGATTAGAATCACCGATGATGAGTATTGATTTCTGAGGTGTATATTGCCAGTCTATTATTTTATGATTGGATCGTGCGTGTATGGTGGGCTCGAGCATGGACAAGGCCAGAGGCAACGGGACACAGGCTGGTGCTTTGCTCGGGTGGATCTCAGTAGTGTCCAACGAGTATGTACTCTTTGTTAGGCCCTGTAGCATTACATCATTTGATCTTTGATCCACCCTTTTGGCAGCTGGGATGCCTTCAGCCTGTGTCCGGGTTACCGGAACCATCCACGCTCTCCTCCAATGGACCTGTGACCAGAGACTGTGGAGACAGAAGTGGGTTGATATTGATTTCAGGAATGACTACATTACTGTGTTTGAGATTTATTTTTTTAGATATACTTTGGCTCCCTCTGGTGGTCAAATTGGCGTTAACGTTCTAGGTTTCCTGTAGGTCTGTTGACAGATTCCCAGGGGCCACCAGCAACTGTGGAGCACTGGAAGCAGGCTACAGAAGGTTTGTTGGAGCAGGAGTGAGGGCCTTCTCCTCCTGTGAGGAGAGATCTGGTATGTTTCTTATTTCATGTATTTCAACTTTTGTTTCCTGTCTATATTTTCCTTCCTGGTGTTTTTTAGGGCTGATTTTGTTTTTTCTAATTTTCTTTTGTTTCTCACTTTTTTCAGGGTCTGGATTAATCACAGTCGTCTGAGTTGCAGGCGCTGGCAGAGGAGGAAAGTCCTCCTCTAAAAAAATGTTTTGTGTTTCTGTTCCTGTTGTTTCCTGTTCCTGTATAAGTAATTTGGTGATTTCAATGGTTTTTGTGAGTTTACGTCCGAATCTTCTTTGCGCCCATTTTATTGCTTTTTCCCATGCTTCTGGCTGAAATGTGGTGAATTGTTGCCTGATATTGTTTAATGTCGTGTCGTAGTGATCAAGTAAAATGTCCAAATTGTTTTCCAGCCAGAGATCTGTGTTAGCTTTTACCCTTTGCAGCACCTCCTCACTAGGGGAAGCTGGTTTAATGAAGTAGGTGAGTTTAACCGCTTTCTTGTACATGCCAGGGGGAATGATTTTATTTATTTTAGCATTAGAAATGATGTCTGGGTGATGGATGATTTGTATTGATTTAAAATAAAGTTTAATGTGTCTCTGTACCCAAAGGCTGTCCCGGACTCCCGTAGCGACTGTGGGTACGGCTGGCGGATGGTAAACGCCCCCCGGTGCCTCCGGTGGAGAGAGGACGGCAAACCTGTTATTTAAAAGTACATTCATGTTAAGCGGGTGTCTGAAAAATAAAACAATAATAAAAAGGTAGGAGAAATTCAAAGGTTTAAAGAATTAAAAAAAATGAAAGAGTAGAGGAAATAAAACAAATGACCTTGGTTTTCTTTGCAGGTGGAAAAGTTTTTTTGGGGGTGTTTGTCCCTAGGTGGGACCGGGGTAGGCACCAACCTGAAGATCCTAAGAGCTGCTAGAGCAGGTTTTGTGGCTGGGTTATGGAGTCCATTTTTGTAGTCCCAGACCAAACATTTGTCTGACATGTGCTGTTAGCGTCCAGGCAGATCCTTCTTTAGAGGCAGGATTTTCCTCCCAGGTCCAGGGAATAAACACATCAAAGGTTAAAAAAACTCACCAGCTAGGTCCAATGTTGAATCTCTCCAGGGTAAAAAAAAAAAGTAAAATAATAAAAATATAAAAAGGTAAAAGAAGGTGGCCAAACGTTTCACCTATCCGGCTTCTTCAGGGGCAGGTGTGTGTAGTGTAGTACCTGGTGCAGGTTGCCTTTAAGTAGTCCATTTGGTGGGAGGGGTGTTTGTCACATGACTCCTTTCCTAGAGGTAAACTGAGAAGTGGTACCTTCCATCATACAAGGGCTCCCCCTTGTGGATGTTGGGACCCACACCAAGGTAAAACAATTAAAAGATAACAATAAAGAAATACAAGATTTCAAAAAAATAAATAAATAAAATATAAAACAAATTGTGTTAAAAAAGGGGGGGGGAAATACAAATTTAAATAAAATAATAAAACATTTTCTATTGGATGGTCATACAACTTTTGGGGATATCATTTGTGATGAAACTTCTGGGGGTAAGAAGCCTGGCTCAGGCGAGGTTAGGTTAGGGTTCTTTAAAAATAGCACTGGCACAGGACATCCTTTCACCCCCAGGTGAGATATCCCCTTTATCATTTAAAAAAAATAAAAAAAAGTAAATTAATAAAACAACCAGACACCCATAAAAAAGGAAATAAAGGGAGGCATGGGTCCCCATGGGAATTAGGAGCACCAGGGGGCGTGGTCCCAACGCAGTGACTCTGATTATCATAAAAAAGGGGGGGTAAAAATTTATATAACAGTGATAACCTCTAAAACCTTTCTAAAAATTTCATAAATTATTTGATAAAAGAAAGTTAAATTAATATGGTGGGGTAAGGGGTTAGGTGTGGGAAGGAGGGTTTGGGGTTGGGAAAGGGATGGGTTAGGTTTAGGGAGGGGAAGTTGGGGTAAGGGTTTGGGGGGGGGGTTGGTTAAAGTTAGGTATAGGGAGGGAAAGTTACGGTTAGACAAGGGGGGGGGTTAAGGGGTTAGGTGTGTTGGGGGGGGGGAAAGGGGTTAGGGTTAGGAAGGGGGGTAGGGGTAGGGTTAGGATTGGGAAAGTGGGTTAGGAAGGGGGGTAGGGTTAGGGTTAGGAGTTTGATAAAAGAAAGTTAAATAAAGCTAGAAGCTACTGATGCTCCAGACCTGAAGCTGCTGTCCCCCACTGAGAAGATTGCTCTGGCCACCTGCAAGAAGGAGCAAGGCAATGTCCTTTATCGGTGCAGAGCCTACAACTACGCCATCCTCAAATATAGCACTGCCATGGAAATAACAGAGTCCATTTCTATAGATTAGTTCTGAAGAGGAGAACAAACTGATAGAAATGAAAGTGAAATGTTTGAACAACATGGCTGCTTCTATGCTGAAACTAGAACACTATGATGAAGCGCTAATTTGCTGCAACGCAGTGCTGATGTATCAGCCCAAAAATGTGAAAGCACTTTTTCACATGGGCAAGGTTCTGGCCTTGCAGGATAAATACTCAGAGGCCATTCAAACACTACGGAAGGCCCTGGAGCTGGAGCCACGCAACAAAACGGTCCACAATGAGCTCTCCACAATGATGAAAAAGCACCGTGAGCATGAAGCAGCAAAGCAGGCCATGGATGAGAAGATGTTGGAGAACCCGTCCAGAACCCACAAACATCAGGCCATGGATGAGAAGATGTTGGAGAACCCGTCCAGCACCCACAAACATCAGGCCAAGTCAGCATGGGGTTTGAGCTGGAAGTGGCTGCTTGGTGCCACTGCAGTAGCCATTGGTGGCATCGCTCTCTGTGGCCATCTATGCTAGAAAGTGATTCAAGAACTGTACTAACGACACGACTTAAACACTGGAGCACATCTGGCAGAGCATTCTGACCATGTGGTCTATGAGGGTGAAAATATTTATCAGTTTATGACCTCCTCACTGTCACTCTCTGTTCTCTGCAATGTATGTGTGACAAATGATGTCGTCATCCTCTACAGTTACAAGATGCATTTTGTAGAGGAACAAATGAGAATTAATATTCAAAAATATGAATTATTAATATGAATATGTTTGTTTGCCAGGAGTGCATCTGAAATTGATGTTTAATAAAAGTTTAAATGTAAAAAAAACAATGTTTACAATGTGTTACGGCAAATTTGCGGTTGACCTCATTTGGAGACATGATTTATTGCTCTGGTTGAGTGATGGAGTCCAGACGAGGCATTGATGATTTTATAAAAAAGGTTTATTATAAAACTAAATAAAAAAGGAGTACAAAGATGGAAAAAATTAGTGACCGCCTCGGGCGGACGTCCGATGATCGAGTGGCCCACAGTTCTAACTCATCACGTATATTCCCCCTCAGTCCCCCTCCCTCCTCCCCCCAGGAGATAAAGAGGACAGAGAGGAGGTGAAAGAAGAGGGTGAAAAGAGACAGTTTCTTCTTTAGGTCAAAACAACCAGTTCTCTGGTATCTCCTGATTGTCGTGAGTGTTGGAGGTGTGTGCGTGTATGGTGTTTGTGTGTATGAATGGATGTGTATTGGGTGTGTATGTGTGACTATGTGAGTGTGTGTAGGCATGTGACTGTGTGATGCCTCCGTGTCTGAGGGATAAGATGTGTTTTGGGAAGCTGACCTCGAGAAGAGAGCAGAAAACATGAGACAGCAGAAATGAAAAGTCTCAACTTAAAGCCTTAAAAAGAATAAGGTCTATGAGTAAATATGTTAATAAACATAACTAACAATTTTGCCCTGATAATCCGCCCTTTTTGGACAAAGTCCAACACATAAAAAAAGAAACAAAATTAGTTAGTGAAAATGTTTAACCTTAGCAAAGCACAGCCCAAAACACATAAAACTTTAATAAAAAATTAGTGTAATTGTAGCTCAACTTCTCGTGGTCCGTAGGACAAACGATACTGACACGTCATAACACTTTGGATATATGCATTGTTTTTCAGGGGACACAGGCATCCCCAAGGTTGGAGCAGGAAGAAAGGAGGAAAAGGCAAAGAACCCCATAAACACATAATGAATATTACGTGAGACAAGGTCATATGCACAATAAAATCAAATATTCTTAGCTACTAAAATCATTGGCAATCACGGCAATGAATATGGAATATATATATATATATATATATATATATATATATATATATATATATATATATATATATATATATATATATATATCACTAGTAGCAAAAACACACATGGTAAAAATATCAGCACAGCATAGCAACAAAAACCTATGTAGGTGTCATCAGTAAGCAGAGTCATCATCTGAGACATAAAAAACACGCACCATAAACACTTCAGGCTAGGATGGGGAAAACGTGCCCCTCCCCTGCGAGGATTGGGCGGTGCACGGTCCATCCCCCGGTCGTAGACTCGACCCCCAGGTACCCTGTCCCAGCTTCGTTGGTGGGGAGGCCTGGCTCTCCTCCCATATTGGACATGAGTCCACTCTCCCATTCTGGTATGTATTTTTTTCTTTGTTTAATTAATAAATGTATCAGTTTACCTTTGCTATTTATTTAATCACTTATCAGTTCGCCTTTGTTATCTAATAATAAAGTTTATATGTTTTTTTATTTTTTTATTTTTTTGTGTTTTTTTTAATTTTTTTTTAATAACTAAATTTACAATAAAACAAAAACCCAAAAACAAGAAACAAATAAAAAAATAAACCCACAAACAAATTAAACAAAAATAAAAAACAAGAAACTAAACAAGTGTATCCTTCCGCAACGTTTCAACCTTATTTAAGGTCTTCCTCAGGCATAGATACACTTTCAAACAACAAACAACAAATGCAATGGCTGTCAATGGCTATCAGAGTCTCTAACTGGAGCTGTGGGACAATCAAAAGTCTGAGTGAGAGTGAGCTCTGTGTCCTGCTGCAGCCTTTTTATAGCTGCAGCTGGTCCCTGTGAAGTGCAACAGCCAATCAGACGGGAGACAGAGGGCAGAGTGTGGAGCGGGCAAACTCTCTCCTACAGCCTCATGCTGACACTCAAACTTAGGTTTGTAAAAAATGTGAAATAAAATACAATAAAAAACAATAAAAAAAGAAAAAAAATATGTATAATGATGTCTCCTTGTCTAAATATTTTTCTATAAAATTATTTTTTATTTTATTTTTCTATATATTTTTTTTATATTCATTTTATTTTTGTCATTGATGTTTCCCTTACAGTTAGAACTTATTAAAAACAAATTAGGGTTAGGGTTAGGCCATGTTAGGGTTAGGCCATGTTAGGGTTAGGGGTTAGGTTAGGGTTATTAAAAATAGCACGGGCTCAGGATATCCTTTCGGCTCAATTAAAAAATCCCATTTTGTTATTTTAAAATCGTCTTTAGGTGGGGTTTTCCTTTAATTATAAGATTAAAAGTAATCGTAAAAAATTAAAAGAATAAAAGATAAAATGTAAAACAATTCAAACAATCAGATACCCGTAAAAAGGACATAAAAAGAGGCGTTGGTCCCCATGGGAGTTTGGAACAACAGGGGGCGTGGTCCCCACGCAGCAACCTGATGTTCAAAAAAGGGGGTTAATACAACAGTGAAAACCTCTAAAAACATGTTTAAAAAAATTCATAAATAATTTAATAAAAGTTTAAAATAGTGAGGTAGGAATGATAAGGTAGGGTAAGGGTTAGGTATGGGAAGGGGAAGTTAGGGTAGGAGGGGGGGGGGGGGGGTTGTTTTAGGGTTAGGGTTAGGTCTGGGGGAGGTTTTTTAGGTTTAGGGTTAGGTAAGGGGTTAGGGTTAGGTAAGGGGTTAGGGTAAGGGTTAGGTATAGGTAAGGGGTTAGGGTTAGGTAAGGGGTTAGGGTAAGGTTTGGGAGGGGTGGTTAGGGTTAGGAAGAGGTTAGGGTTAGGTTAGGTTTTGGGGAAAGGAATAGTGTTTTACAATTAGGGAGGAGAAGGGGGTCAGGGGGATCCAGAGGTGATTATGGGAGAGGAATTATATAAAAAAACACACCATATACAAACAGTCATAATTCATGGTAAAAGCATATCAGGGAGGAAAATCGTTCCCCTCCCTTATTTCCTCTCCCATAGTCCTGTTTCTGTATGGCTGGTATCCCCCGCACCCATCCCTCCCCATTTATATTTGTTTTTTTTTAAAAACTCCTGGATTGTGTATAATAGATTTTAAGATAATAAATAGACACACTAATAAGAAATTCATATATATATATATATATATATATATATATATATATATATATATATGTGTGACAGTGAAATAGCTAATAAATATTTATTCTAAAACGATATCATAAGTACATTAAAATGGAGGGAGAGGCGGTGGTCCTGGGGCGGATATCAGTGGTGGAAGCGGGTAAAATTTAATTTAAAATTGTAAAATATGAATGAGACATAGTAAAAAATATTTACACAATAATTGTACTAAAAGAGCAAAAGTAAAAGACACATGCAATACCCTGTTCCATCAAAGAAGTCATTTCAAAATTTTAAAATTGTCCAACCCGGGGAGAAGCGCCTCTATCCTATAAATATATTAAAACAACTTTCTTTTTCCTAATAAATAAATAAAATAATT
This sequence comes from Gouania willdenowi, assembly GCF_900634775.1. NCBI lineage: Eukaryota > Metazoa > Chordata > Actinopteri > Blenniiformes > Gobiesocidae > Gouania > Gouania willdenowi. Next base: position 575,122 of record NW_021145070.1, on the reverse strand, counting down.
AAAATATAAGTGCTGTCGTTGTTTTTGAGGGTTTTTTTTTTTTAAAAAAAAAACATTTCTAACAAACGTTAGTATCTGAAAAAGGGGGGGAGGAGGAGGAGCCAATAATATATTAAAATATAAAATATAAAAATAATAAAACTTATAATTTAAAGTTTTTAAGAGGTTAAAAAATTAAAACATCATTTAGAAAGGCCGCTGCGCATGGGACCGTACCTTCCCCGGGTTCCCACTTCCGGTCAGCTATTTAAAGGGGGGACCGGAACCGGGGTGTCTCTAAGGTAGAACCCCCCCGGGATCCTCGTGGCCAGCCTACTGATCCACTGTCTCTCAGCATACCGTCTCTGTCCAGTGGACCAGTAGGGGTTTCTCTGGAGGACCCGGTAAGTAAAATTATCAAGGCCAAATGTAATAAAGTATGTGGAGGGGGCTAACTCCAGTTCTGGTCCTCACCCTACTTTTGTGTTGGCCCATCCTGGTCCCGAGGCTGTTCCCGGTCTCCCCCACATACATTTTGTTGCAATGTGTGCATTTTATTAAGTATACGATATTTTTGTCCTGGGGAGACCAGGTTTTAACCACGGGACCCCCGCTGTCAGTTGCTTCGTTTAGCACGTAGGGCTGGTCATGGATGACGTTGCTGACAGCGGGGCTGGATGGGCGGAAGCGTGAGTGCACCAACAGATCCTGCAAGTTTTTGTTTCTCCTATAGGCTGTGATCCTTCTGCATCCCTGGAACTGCTGGTGCTTCTCCTGTAGTGACCGGAAGTTCCCATGGAGACTCCCGATTAGCCCGTGCAGTTGTCTGTGGAAGGTGGTCACCAGAGGCACCAAGAGAGGGGCGTCGCCAGAGTTGGTCTGAGGTAGTGCAGGGGCGGACTGGGAAGAGAACAGCCCCCCCACCTCTGTGCGTATTTCCCTTAAAAACCTCCTAGAGTAGCCCCTTGGTCTGAGAGCGTGAAATAGTATGTGTGTGGCTTCCTGTGTGTCCTTGGGGTAAGTGCAGATCCTGTGATAATGTATGAGTTGAGATTTAATGATGCCTCTGTAGGTGTGTCTGAGATGATAACTGGTTTTATGTAATAATGTATGTCTGTCTGTTTCTTTAAAATAAACCTTTGTTGCTAATTGTTTGCTGTCCTGAAAATTATTATGAAAAAAAAACGGTTGTATCTAAAAATTGTATTTCTGTGTCCTGTTTATTGTATTTGATGTTGATATTAGGGTGATGATTATTGAGGATATTGCAGAAGTTAATGAATGTTTCTATGTTATGTGTCCAGATTCCAAAAATGTCGTCTAAATATCTGATGTATGTGAACGGGTGTTGTGTGCATTTAGAAAAGGCCGTTCTCTCCCAGTCCGCCATGTAAATGTCAGCGTATGCCGGTGAGTATTTACGCCCCATTGCGCAACCACATATCTGTAAATAATATTCATCATTAAAAATAAAATCATTATTTGTTAACGTGAGTTTCAGGAGTTCCAAAATGGCTGTATCTGGTCGGTGTGGGTCTGGGTGTTGGTGGAGGATGTTTTTTATTGTTTTTATTCCTAGGTCTGTGTCTATGTTGGTGTATAATGATTCAATGTCTATTGTGAAAAAAAAAGGCGTGTTGTGGAATGGTTATGTTTTTTATTTTGTTAACAAATTCGTAAGTGTCCTGGATGTAGCTGGGGTGTTTTTTGGAAAGTGGGTTTATGTAATGATCAATGAACTCAGCTATACGGTAGGATTCCGACCCGCAGTCACTAACGATAGGACGGCCCATGGGAACTTTGTGTGGGACCGTCCAAGAGTCCGGGTCTTTGTGAATTTTTGGGAGCAGGTAAAAACATCTGGGACGTGGGGGGTCAGGACCATATAAATAATATTTTTGTTTGGCTGTAATGTATTTGTTAATGTATAATGTGTCTACTATGTCCTTAATTTTTTCTGCAGTGGCTGGTTGTAATGATTTTTGTAATGGTATGTAATATTTCTTATTTTGTAGTTGTCTTTTTGCTTCCAATAGATAATTAAAACAGTCCTGAATAACAATTTGTCCCCCCTTGTCTGCAGGTTTGATTATTATTTCGTTATTTTTCCTGAGTTTGTTTATTGTTTGCCTTTGGGCCAGAGACACATTGTTATGGTTTTTACCTTTGAGGAGGGGGTGTGTGCGTAATAAATTGTTGTCCTGTTGGATTAAGTCTAACAGAGGTTGGGAAATTGAAGCCGGGTTGGGTTCCCATAGTGAGGGGGCTACAAAGGGCAACCTATTGTTATTGTTTGTGAAATTGAAATGTTCTGAAATTTTAAGTTTATTGTGATATAAGTGGATATCTTTGCGGAGTTCGAGTATAGTGGGAGGTTTTGGAGTGGGAATGAATGTAAGACCTTTTTCTAATATTGTATATTCTAATCTATTTAACGGATAATCGGATAAATTTAAAACGTTGGAGTTGGTGGGGGTGAATGGGCTGATGCCTTCTTGGACTAAAAGTTTAATTGATCGAGCCATGATGTTATGATTTTATCCGCTGTGTCTTTGGTCCAGTGTACCGGGTCTGTGGGTTCTGTTTTGAAGAGGAGATTATTGATGTCATTGAGATATTGGTGTTTTTGGGTGATGTGACGGTTTAAATGAGTTAATCTATGTTTTTGGTTGGTGTGAAGTCTATTGCTAAAATTTATTAGGGTGGTGTAGTGGGTGGCGTTAGGGAAGGTTTTTTTTACAGTGTTAATACAGAAGTCGTATGCTTTGGTTATTGATTCATTTTTTGCATCCTTTAAACAGTCGTTGAGTCCGAGTGCTATGATTACTTTTTTTACGTTCATTACAGGGGTGAGTTTTCGGAGGACGTAAGTGATGTGGTAGCTGGTGGCTCCTGGGAAGCTGTCAATCTGGATTTGTGAGTGGGAAAATGGTGTGATGCGGGCCAGATTGGAATCACCGATGATGATAATGGGTTTCTGAGGTGTGTATTGCCAGTCTATTATTTTATGGTTAGTTCGTGCATGTATGGTGGGTTCGAGCGTGGACAAGGGCAGAGGCACCGGGACACGGGCTGGTGGTTTGCTCGGGTGGATCTCAGCAGTGTCCAAGGCCAATGAGCATGTGCTCTTTGTCAGGCCCTGTAGCATTACATCATTTGTTTGATCCACCCTTTTGGCAACACGGGTGCTCTCAGTGCCCGTGTCCGGGTCCCCAGGCCCCTCCACGCTCTCCTCTGATGGATCTGTGACCAGGGGTTGAGAAGACAAGAGTGTGAGTGAGTTAATATTTGCTTCCGGAATTGCTACATTACTGTGATTAAAATTTATTTGTTTGATGGTTGTACTTTGGTTCCCTCTGGTGGTCAGATCGGGTTTGACAGTCTGGGTTACTGGTAGGTTTATTGCCAGGTTCCCAGGGGCCACCAGCAACTGTGGAGCGTTGGGAGTGGGTTCCAGAGGGGTCACAGGGGCAGGAGTGGGAGTTTTTTCCTCCTGTGAGGAGAGATCAGGTACGTTTTTTGAGAAGTGGATGTCGGCTTTTGTTTTCTGTGTGTACTTTCCCTCAAGATGTATTTTTGGGGTGTTTTTGTTTTTTCTGATTTCTTTTTGTTTCTTGTTTCTTTCAGGGCCTGGATTGGTTACAGCCAGCTGAATTGCAGGTGCTGGCAGAGGAGGAAAATCCTCTTCTAAAAATGTGTTTTGTGATGTTGTCCCTGCTGTTTCCTGTTCCTGTGCTATTATTTTTGTGGTGTCGATGGTTTGTTGTGTGAGTTTTTTTCCAAATCATCTATGTGCCCATTTTATTGCTTTGTTCCATGCTTCTGGCTGAAATGTGGTGAATTGTTTTCTGATATTATTGAGGGTGGTGTCGTAATGGTGAAGTAAAATGTCCAGATTATTTTCCAGCCAGATGTCTGTGTTTTCTTTTACCCTTTGTAAAACCTCCTCACTAGGGGAAGCAGGTTTGATGAAGTGTGTGAGTTTGGTGGCTTTCCTGTGCATGCCTGGGGGAATGGTTTTATTTATTTTAGCATTGGAGATTATGTCTGAATGGTGGATGATTTGTATGGCCTTAAAATACAGTTTAATGTGTCTCTGTACCCAAAGGCTGTCCCGGACTCCCGTAGCAACTGCGGGTGCGGCTGGCGGGTGGTACGCGCCCCCCGGTGCCTCCGGTGGAGAGAGAACTGCGAACCTGTTTTTTAAGGGAATACTCATGTTAAAACGGGCATCTGCAATATAAAACAAAAAAATAAAAGAAATAAAAGGTTAAAGGAAATTAAAAGGTAAAAAAATAAAATATTAAAATAATAAAATTATAAGTTTAGAGGAAATAAAACAAATGACCTTGGATTTTTTTGGGTAGGTGAGGAGTCTTTGGTGTTTGTCCCTAAGTGAGATCAGGGTGGGCACCAACCTGAAGGTCCTTGTAGCTGTTGTGGCGTCCCTTTTTGTAGTCCAGCCAAACAATGTTTGGCATGTGCTCCCGGTAGATCCTTGTTTTTTTGGAAAGGCAGGATTTCCTTCCCAGGTCCAGGGGACAAACACATAAAAAGTTAAAAGAACTCACCAGCAAGGTCCATGTTTTGATCCTCCAAGGTAAAAAGGTAAAGGAATAAAAAAAGATAAAAAGAGGCCCAACGTTTCGCCTATCCGGCTTCCTCAGGGGCAAGTGTCACCCCCATGTGAGATATCCCCTTTTATCATTTTGTTTAAAAAAATATAATAAAAAAAGATAAAAAAAGGTTCGGATTGGGAAGGTAGGTTTAGGTAAGGGGTTAGGGTTAGGGTTAGGTTTTGGGAAGGGTTAGGGCTTTTTTTTTTAGGTTTTTTTTTAGGGATAGGGTTAGGGTTAGTCACGGCAAATTTGCGGTTGACCTCATTTGGAGACACAATTGCTCTGGTTGAATGATGAAGTCCAGTCGAAGCATTGATGATTTTTAAAAAAAGATTTATTATAAAATTAAATAAAAAAGGAGTAAAAAAGAGGCTTCCATCCTGAAAGAATGAAAGGCAAAAGGCTCGTGGCAGAGCAAAAAGGCAAGACCCACTCTAACTAACAGTTTCACAGCTTAAGCTTTTATACAGATAACAGAAAAAGTTCCACCCTGAGGTGAGGAGAAGGCGGGAGTCAGATGCCCAACAGTGGAAATGTTTGAGGATGATGAAGACGTGTATATTATGAGGAAGATTGGGCGCCACTCTTATCTATCCTTGATAGTGTGTGTGTTCGTGTGTATGGCCTTCAGCAGAGACTCTGTGTTGCACTGAGTACAATACGATCTGTACTGTTTAATCTAACATGATACAGCTGTTCAAAAGTGCAAAGAGTAATGGAGTCATCATGTATTAAAACATGACAAATTGTACACATGAACATACATTTGACGATATGATGATGAGTATAATAATTGCCATAACATTCCCAACTTTTGGTCGCCATCAACGACCAAATCAAGAAACTAAATTATTGTATTCTGGTAGAATAACCTTTGATCCACCTTTGCTGTCTGTCAGGGTTAACCATTAGCATCGTTATTGTCATACATTGGATATATTCTTTTGTGAGGCACAGACATATCAAGAAAATCATTATTATCAATGGCATGAATCATCAAAAATCATCCTCTATTAACATCTAGATAAGCAAAGGAGACGCGAGAGGTAAGGAGACGCGAGATGTTCTGAGAGTCACGTGACAGTCTGTGAAAATTCAACATGGCGGCTAGCTGCCTTGACTAGCATACCAACTTTGTTTATTTGTAAATATTAACACTTCTTACCGTTAAATCCACGCCACAAACGAGAGCCGACCACGCGCCCTCTCACCAGCCAGAGTGGAGGACCTCGAAGACTTCATCGACCGATATTACGCTGAGTACGTAATGGAATCCGGACCGAAAGCCGCGAGCACATCAGGTAAGTCCGCTAAACGCCGAAAAAATGAATCGACATCAACAGACACGTCAGATCTGGAGGCAGAATCCCACACGAGGTCCTAAAATCCATCAATAAGAGGCTGGGTGTGGTCGACTTGCTGCACCAAGATTTTCAGGAAATGAAAACCAGCCTGGAATTTGCATACCAACAAATTCAGGACTTACAGAAAGTCAATCAAGACATCCATTTGGCTTTATCTGCGGTGACCACGGAGGTAAAAGAGCTGAAAAATGAAAACAGGGTTCTTAAAGAGACAGTCCTGGATATCCAATCTCGCAGTATGCGAGACAACGTAATATTCTCAGGTATTCCAGAAACCCCCAACGACGACCCAGAGGCTCTGCTGAAAAACTTCATGTCGTCTGCGCTTAAAATCCCAGCAGAAACCGTGAAAAACATCACCTTTCACCGTGTCCATCGTCTCGGTCCACGCAGAGGTAATCACCCACGCCCTATCATTGCCAAATTTGAACACTTTCAACAGAAAATCCAGGTTAAAAGTAAAGGTAGGGAACTTAAAGGTACGCAATTCAGCATGAATGATCAATTCCCTCGAGAAATAAATGAACGCCGAAAAACCTTATATCCTATCTTCAAAGAAAACCGACAGAGAGGCCGTAATTCCAAACTGGTCGTAGACAAGCTTTACATAGATGGCCAACTATTTAGGGATTCTAACATCACCCCCTGGCTCTACTAAGAAAAATAAAATAAAACATGTAAAGAAAAAAAAAGAAAAAAAAAAAAAAAACACAGATGATTTATGAGTTAATATTGAAAGGATAATTCTCCACTCATGGTGTAGTTCAGGTAGCACTATTTAAAAGGTAAAATGTGTATGTGTGTGTGTGTGTATATATATGTACTCTATGTGTATGTATATCTATATATATGTATGTTAACAAAACTTAAAAAAAAAAAAGAAATATAAACAATAATAATTAAATATGTATGTATGTGTGTGTGTATATATATATATATATATATATATATATATTTATATATTTTATATATATAAAATAATTGAAATAATTCAAAAGATAAATAAAATAAAATAATGGATATGTGTATATATACTAAATGTGTGTGTATGTATGTATGTGTATGTTTGCTCAGATGTTGGTAAACACGTATAGGCTCGTACAGTTTCACATGACACTCTCTACCCCCATGTCACCTCTTTCTTCTCCAACCCCTAACCTTTTTTTTTCTTTCACATCCACTCAATACCCCCCCCTTCCTACACTTTATATAATTACCCGTTGCGTGTTTTATTCTTTTGGCACTGGTTGTTGTTGTTGTATGTTTGTGCTTCTCACTAACCTTCTCAACCCAGCCCCTTACCTTGTGGTGGTATCGCATGATAAGCATTTCTTCTCCTTCTTTCTTGCATTGAAGTCTATCACGACACAGCTGTGCACAAATGCTCTCAGACTCTTGGTTATGCTCACATTCGTAAGGACTAAACCGCACTCCTTTCCATGTCTCAGTTTACAGTAACATCTTGGAATGTGCGTGGCATTCGCTCGCAGGCTAAAAAGATCAAGATATTTGATTATGTATCAAGATTAAATGCAGACATTGTTTTCTTTCAAGAAACTCACTTACTTCAATCAGAAGAAAAATCTCTGACAGACTTAAATTTTAACAAAATATATAACTCGTGTTTCAATTCCAGGCAAAGAGGAGTCTCGGTTCTTTTCAACAAAAGGTTGCTCTTTAACATAATCAACTCCACCATAGACCCAGAGGGTAGATATATTATTATCAAAGTGGTAATCTATAATAAATGTTTCACAATTCTAAACCTCTACGCCCCCAATAACGACGACCCTGAATTCTTCCATAGAGTTTTTTCGGAGCTATCGGATCTTTCTGCAGATTCATCTGTAATCATCGGAGGTGACTTCAATCTGACACTCAACACATCATTAGACAGATCCAGTAAGTGCCCAAATACAAAACCGTCTCGATCTACTAAAGTATTAATGAATTACATGGATGATCTTGGAATAGGTGACGTATGGAGAATGAACAATCCAACTAAAAAAGAATACACCTTCTTCTCCCCTGTGCATAAATCCTTCTCCCGAATCGACTTTTTTTTCTCAAATAAATCCATTGCACATAAGATTTCCTCTAAAATACATCCTATAATCATTAGCGATCATGCCCCGATATCCCTCACCCTGAAGTGTGACCCTAATCAGAAATTATCCTCTCTGTGGCGCTTTAATACTTCCTTACTTAATGACAGTGAATTTGGTAAAATGATAAGAAAAGAATGGGAGGACTTTCTATTAACAAACGATTCTCTGGAAGTGTCACCGTCCTTACTCTGGGAAACCGGCAAGGCTGTCATCAGAGGGAAGATTATATCATACTCTTCTTATAAGAAAAAACAGGAACAGATAGCAGAAAAAACGATCGAAGAAAAAATTAAGAAACTTACGGAAGAATACGCAGCTAACCCGTCTGAACTTTTATGGAAAAAACTCCAAAATACAAAACTTAATCTGGACATAATTTTATCTAAGAAAACGGATTTTATTTTACAGCAACTACGGTACAAAAACTTTGACTACAATAATAAATCAGGCAAATATTTAGCAAATCAGCTTAAACACAACAAAGAAAACTATTTCATAGCGGCAATTTCTGATAATTCAGGTCAAACTTTAAACTTACCTCAGGACATTAATAAGGTTTTTCATGATTACTATCAAAACCTATACTCATCAATCTTAAACCCTGACCCTGAAGATATGAAAACCTTCCTCAATAACTTAAACCTACCACAGCTCACCATAGAGCAGAAAACCACCTTAGACTCACCATTAACCTTACAAGAACTACAAAATGCTTTGGATAGCATGTCAACAGGCAAAGCACCAGGTCCAGATGGGTTCCCTGCTGAATTCCTAAAACACTTCTGGTCAATGCTGGCTCCGCTCTTTTTCAGAGTAGTAACAGAGATTAAAAATAAAGGTTATGTAGGAGGTCACATGAATACAGCAAACATTAAATTACTACTTAAACCAGACAAAAACCCCATGTTACCCTCAAGTTACCGTCCCATCTCACTTATTAACACAGACATAAAAATTATTTCCAAAGCACTCACTTCCAGGTTAGAGAAAGTCGTACAGTCAATTATATACCAAGACCAGACAGGATTTATTAAAAATAGACACTCCACAGACAATGTTAGAAGACTGTTTAATTTGATCAACATGGCACAGAACTCTAAAAAGAAAACAATAATCTTGTCACTAGACGCAGAAAAAGCATTCGATAGAGTCAACTGGTCGTTCCTCCTTGCTGTCCTTGACAGATTTGGCTTTGGAGATTCATTCATACAATGGATCTCCACCCTATACTCTAAACCTAAGGCCTCAGTAACCACAAACAAAATAACATCCCAAAGCTTCACACTGCAGAGGGGAACCAGACAAGGTTGCCCACTCTCACCTTTGCTTTTTGCAATATTTGTTGAACCTCTCGCATCAGCTGTTCGTCAGAACTCTGTTATTAGAGGGATCCACTCATCCATCTCAGAACACAAAATTAATCTTTATGCGGATGACATTTTACTCTATTTAGAAGAACCCCAATCTTCATTAGAAGAATTATTTAAACTAATAAACAGCTTCTCTAAACTATCAGACTATTCCATTAACTGGTCAAAATCATCAATCCTTCCTTTAACGAAAAATTCATGGAACCCAGCAATCCAAAACCCACAATACCCCTCCCCCACAAATATAATTAAATATCTAGGCTTAAATATATCACCAAACCTAAATGAATTAATTAAACTGAATCTAGACCCTCTGTTGGATAAAGTCACAGAAGACCTGCGGAGATGGAACAATCTCCCCATCTCACTCCTTGGCAGAATAGCCTCAGTTAAAATGAAAATCTTACCTAAAATAAACTATCTGTTCTCTATGATCCACTGAAACCACCAACGCAATGGTTCAAAAGATTAGATTCTGCAATTACAAAATTCTATGCTAAGAATAAAAAACCCAAAATAAGCCTTTCAACTCTTCAAAAAAATAAAAGCGAGGGAGGGTTGGAAGCCCCTAATTTCACGCATTATTACCTAGCAAACCAAATTCTATATTTAACAGAATGGTTAAAACCAAAAGAATACCACAACACCTGGCTAGAAATAGAACAGCTAGACTGCAAACACATTAAACTCTCTGATCTCCCTTTTATCACTATGACCCTGAAACATCATAACTGCTTTAAAAACCCACTGATTGCCTCCACCCTGACTGCGTGGTGGAAAGCCCTGGACATAACAAATGTTCAATTAAAAACTAACATGCTGTCTCCAATCTGGCACAACCCTGACTTTAGAAACAAAAAAACACCACTCTATCTAAAAACATGGGAAGATAGCGGAATTATTCATCTCCAAGACCTCTTCGAAAATGATAAGCTCAGGACATATAACAATCTAACCCAAGCATTCGATATAAATAAAAGTAACTTTCTACAGTACTTACAAGTAACAGAGACAATAAAGAAAACTACTCCACTAGACTTAACTACTTTACAACCTCCAGAACTGGCTATATATATGAAAAAAATTTCAACAAAATCAAAAAAACTCTCAAAAATATACAGAGCGCTCTCGAACACTAACTGTAATTACTTACCAATCGCGAAGTGGGAGGCTGAACTCTCAATCACCCCGAGCACTGATTTCTGGACAGAAATTTGTTGTAATACTTTTAAGATGACAAAAAACACAAACCTTCAGCTAATTCAATACAAGGTCCTCCACAGATCCCACATTACCCAACAGAAAATGCATAAAATGGGCTTCTCAGCAACAGACATCTGCTCTCAGTGCACCCAGAATACAGCGGATTCCTATCTACATGCCTTATGGCTTTGCCCCCCAGTTCAACACTTTTGGATTCTAATCACTGAAAAACTGTCCTCCATTTTGGACTGCAGGATTCCTTTATCTCCAAATCTTTGTTTGATTGGAGACCTGACAATGCTTCAACTTCCAGCAAACCAATCACAATCAATCCTCGCGGCACTAGCCATAGCAAAAAAAACAATATTACTAAATTGGAAAGACAAAAAATCCTTAAACATAAACCAATGGCAAAATCTCCTCACAGAATTTATTTCCATGGAAAAGATGTCTGCTCTCAGAAAACAAAAAAAACAATGTGCTTTGAGGAGCGTTGGACTCCTTTTTTAATTGCATTAAATCTAAATTTTTAAAAGCCTGATGATCTAGCCTGCAAGCGACTGCCAGCACCACTCTTTACTAACGCACTAGCCCAACTGTAGGCCTGGGCCGCCTTGGGCCTCTGGGGTGGTCTTGGCCGGGATGGCTGGGGTGGGTTGCCGGGGTGTCTTGTTGCCTCGGCACGGGTGTGCATTCCTTCTGGGTGTTCACGAGGTCCCGGGGCTGTTTGATTTGGCGCTGTTGCCCCTTGCATACGCATCTGGTTGGTCTCTGGGGCTGGGGCCCTGCATGCTCCCCTGCCGCTCCTTCCTCCTGCTCCCTGTCCCCCTGTCTCGTCCTCCCCCCCTCCTCCTCCTTTGCTCTTGCGCCCGCCATCCTGTTGGGTTGGGTGTGGGGGGCTCCCGTTGGTCTGGGGCACTGGTGAGGGGGCTGTGGCTTCCGCCTGGGGGGCGGGCGGTGCCGTGCCGGGTGGGTTGGCTGGGGGGTGGTCTCGTTGGGGGGCCTGGGGTGGTGGGGTCCTTGGCTCCGGTCCGGGGGGATCCAGGGTGGGGGTAGCTTTGGGGGTGGCTGCTGCCCGGGGTCGGCGATTGCCTCCTGGGTCGCTGGGTGGCGGGGTGTGGCTGTGGGTTGCTCCGTCGGCCCTTGCGGGTCCTCGGCTTGGCTCCCTAGGGCGCGCCCTTGCCAGGGATGTCGCTTGCGCGACGAGCCAGGCGGGGCCCCCTCCGGGGCTTTTGTTTGTTTGTTACGGCTAGGGGTGTGGGGTGGGGGGTGCTATGGGGCCTCCCCGGGGGTCGTGTTGGGTGGGTGTGCGGGGGCGCGGCGCGTGGCTCTTGGCCTGGTGGATCCGCGTCGGGATTGGCTGGTCTGCTGGCTGGGTGCACCGGGCGCCGTGGGCGCCATTCCGGGGCGGGGGCGTCCCGGGGGTGGATCCGTGGTCTGGGTGTCAGGGGGCGTGCTCTCCTGTCATCTGCTTGGGGACCGGCCGCGGCACGTGGCGGCGCTGCGCAGCCTTGGGCGGGGCGGGGCTGGTGGCCTGGGGCCCGCTGTCGTCCGGGGTGTGCTAGCGTCGGGGGGGTGTCTCGTGCCGGTGCGTGGGTCGTCGGGGATCGCCTCCGTGGGGGGGGGGCTCTACTGGCGCCGTTGGTGTGGGATGGCGGTACCGGGCTGGGGGTGCTTCGGTACTCGGGCTTGCCGGTCCGTTGCTGGCGGGGTGGCCCTGCTTGGCGGTAGATGGTGTCCTCTTTCGTCGGGGGGGCCGGGGCCGCCTCCCGGTGGAGAGTGTTATATCGTGGCGCCGGGTGGGCCTGTGCTGGCCCTGGTGCGGGCACGGGCCTCCCCCCTGCTCGGCCGCCCTCCTTGGCGGCGGGGGGGCGTCGCTCTGGGCCGGCGTGCGGCGGGGGTCGCCCCCTGGAGCACCGGGGGATGGGGTTGGTGCCTGGCTGCGCCCGGGGGTGGGGGGTGCCGCCGTGCTCCGCGGGGCCGTCGCGGTCTGGGGGGGTGCCGTGGGGGGGTCTCCGGCTTTGCTGCTCCGGGGCCCGCAGTGCCGCTTGACCATATGCACCATCTACCCTCTCGCGTGGCCCGCCATGCGGACGGGCCCGGCTCGCACCGGACAGGCCTCCTACATGTACACTTCACCTCACTCCCAGCTGGTCTGGCTCACTCACATAATGCACCACACACCCATACCCAACCCTTGGGGGGCTGGATGGTGGGACTGGGGGTGGAGGGGGCCGCCACCTGTGTCACTATGTAGTGGCGTGGGGGCGGCACTCCCACCTCTAGCTACCATACTAATCCCTCCAATTTTAATCGCACTTCAACATGCCACCCCCCGGAGGGTGTACTCACCTACACCCTCCGGCCTATTACACCACATACACATATATCCACAGAGGCAGGATGGGGAGCACCGCTCCCCTCCTTCCCCCTTCTTTTAATTACACCCCATACATTCACTAAACACACATTCACACAGGGGATAGGGAAGTGCCTCTCCATTGGGGAATGGAGAGGCACCATAACAGGGTGGTGGGTTGGTTCACATATTTGGGCCTCTCCGGTGGGGGCCTGGCTCCTCTGTTGGTGGCTGGGCCACTGCTTAGAGTAAAAATACATCAGGATGGTGCGGTCGGGCGTGGCGGTGGGTCTCGGGGGGGCTTTGCTGGGGTCTCTCCTTGCGGGGTCTTTCCGGGCGGTGTCGGCCTGGTGGGGCGCGGGGGTGCTTCCTCCCCTTGGGTGTGGCTGGGTGCTTGTTTCGTCTCCTGGTGGCCTTGGGGGCGGGCCCCGCGGTGTGCGGGCCCGGGGCGGCCTGCCTCGCCGGTTTGGGGGGTGGGTGTGCTGGGGGTGTGCTGGTGTCCTCGCCGGGGTTGGGGCGGGGTTGCTTGGCGCCTCGGGGTGATGCTGTTTACTGGGGGGCGGCGCTAGCTGTTCCGGTGGTGGAGGTTGCTGTCGGCCGCCTGGTGGGTCTATCCTGCCGTTTGCGGACTGGTGGGTGGGTCCGGGGCATCTTTGGCTGGGGGCTGCTGTCCCGCACTTGATGTGTGCCATTGGGGTGCCTCCGTCCCCGCGGTGGGGATCGCCGGTTGCTCGCGGGCCGGCGGGGGGCGCTGCTCCGTGGCTGGCGCTGTCCGGGGGGCGGCGGGCCCTGGGCTGCTGGCCGTGGGCTGTCTGGGGCTGTGCGGTCCTGCTGGGCCGTGGCCGGGTCCCGGGCGGGGGTGGGGGATGCGTCCCGGGGGGCTTGGCCCGGGGGCTTGCCCTTGGGGGGTCCTGGTCCCGGGGGGTGCTCCTGGGGCCCGGGGTGCTTGGCCTGCTGGCCGGGCCGGTCCTGGCGGGGGTCTTTCGGGGCGGGTGGAGCGTGCCGCGCCCTTGCGTACCTACTGGTACGGCCCCTGCTTGGGCAGTGCCCCGTGAGGTAGGGTGTCGGGGGCCGGAATAGGGGGCCACATTCCGGCGGGGCGGTCTGGCTTGGCCCTTGGAGGGGGCCCTGGCTTTAAAAAAAAAAAAAAAAAGCTGAAGCTCGTGGCGCGGGCGGCATCAGTGAGGGGTGATCTGGGGCGCCGTGGGGGGCTAGGTTGGGGTGCCTGGGGGCCGGCGGGGAGACTCCCGGCGGCCCCCTGGTGCCTTATGCGGCTTGGGGTGTGGTCGTCCTCCCTGGGCGGGCTGCTCCTGGTGCTGCATCCGTTCCGGGTCCTTCTGGCCTGGGGTCGGGCCCCTGCTGGCTCTGGGCTCGCCGGCGGGTGCCCACTGGCTGCCTGTTTGGCGCGGTTCTGGTCGTCTGCTGGGCGTGGGCTTCGGCTCCTCCGCTGGGGCCTCGGGCAGGGAGTTCTCTGGGCCCTCCCCTCGGGGGGATGGGCGCGGGGGTGGGGTGGGGGGGTGGGGGGGTCGATGGGGTGGGGGGTCTGGGGGTTGGGGGTGGGATCGGTGGCGTGGTGCGCTGGGTCCTTGGCTCCTTGGGGCTTTCTCGGGTGTGTATGGGGGGGCGATGGCTGCCTCTTGGCTTGGGATCTTGGGGGCGTTCGGGGGACTGCTTGGCCGTGGGGTGGTCGCCGGGGGCCCTTAGGCTGCCTGCTCTTGCTGCTGGCCTAACTGCTTCTTCGGGCCCGGGGGCGGCTCTTGGGTTTTGCAGTGGCGGTACTTGGAAATACATTTGTCATGGATGCACTGGCCTTGGGCTGTGGGATAACACTCATACTGGGCTCAACCTTAGACACGTTGTTCCCAAATACCTGTTTTATGGATTTTCCACTCACCTCTTCCTCTGTTCACAGCCACCACCATTATTCCTAAACCACACACTGGTCACCAAACTGGCTTGACAACACAACAATAAACACAATATACACAACCACAATTTCACATCGCATCACTTAAAACTATTCCCCACCCATTCCATATCCTATCTTGTATCCCTCTTCTCTGTTAACTTCCCCACCCCCCTCCAACCCCTCACCTTGGTGTAACACTGCCCTCTCTTTTTTACATCCTCCCTTTAATAAAGTATTTCTTACCCTTCCCTAGGGAGGGCTGGTGACGGTCACAATTATGCAATGAAATAAATAAATTTATTTAATTGCAATAATAAAATATGCATTGCTGTCAAAAGATTGCACTTCTTGTAGTGTTAACCTTCGACAGCATGTGCAGACAAGGTAAAAAAAAAAAAAAAAAAAAAAATAGATAAGCAAAAATCATCATTTGCATCAAGGACATCACTCGTCTTCATTGACTGAGTTCAGTGGTGACTGGGGTCACCAATAGCTAGAAGAATAGTGGAACCATGGTTAGAATCACCGCACTTGATTGGCAGCATCATGAGTGAAGAACCTTGAGTGTTTTCCTCAATCACAGCAGAAGGGTTTATGACTGTATTCCTGCAGCTAGGTGTGAGGTTGTCCACCCTCCACCGAGCTATAAGCCTTTCATGGGTGTGGCCTATAAACAAAGCAAAGGAAGAACAAAATCCCACGTAGGCGGGGTCCTCAGGGCTTGGTCTAGGCTCTTGTTCTAGAGCGTTTTTTCAACAGAGTGTGTGTCTCGTGAAAAAGACAATCAGCTCCTGTGATCCCACAAGGCAAAGGAACGCTTCTTTCTGCACCGCACCTGAGAAACCAGGTTAGACGGTGTAGTTGTTATTACGCCGCCTCGCTCAGTGGCCTTGTCGGTTCCCCCTACGTTGTTCGGTCAGCCTCCGTCTCAGCATCAGCTGGTGTCGGCAATCATCTGCTTGGATCCATGTCGACTGCTCCGCGACCTTCACTGCCGTGTGGGTCGTCAGCTGAATTCGGAAAGTGTCGGTCCACCTTCGGTCGTTCATTTCCGGTCGGCGTATAGATGATCAGTTGTTGTCTGAGGAAGGGTAGTCTCCACACACCTGGCAACCTCTCTTGGGATCGGTTGGTACCTGAACAGAAGAAAAGGGGGGGGGGGGAACAAAACAAAACAAAACAAAACAAAATTTTAAAGAGTAGGGGTGTTAGGGTTAGTTAACTAACTAAATGAATAGTTAGTGTGGCTCTGGTGCTCAGTTAGAGGTCAGGATCTGAGAGCTTTTCAGATCCTAAAAGGTGCTGCTGCACAATCATACAATGGTTAGGTGTGGGTTAGTGAGCTTTTAGCCATGCTAGCTCAATGTTATCTGTAGCCCATTCACATGTGAGTGGGAAAATATGAGGCTGAAAGAAAAGCAGGAAGTATTATTTTGATTCTCCTTTCCTGGAGCAAGGAGAAGCATAGCTGGAGTTGCAGTGATTCTCAAACTGTGGTACGTCTACTACCAGTGGTACGCTGATACCTGGTGAGAAGCAACAATTTGAGAACCACTGTTTACAAGGACATGCAAGTCAGATGGAGAAGTGTGGAGTGTGACTACATGTCTTCTCAAGATGAATACATACCATTGGGAGACATGGAGATGTGAGAAAGGTAAATAAGTTTAACCAAATAAATAAATAATGTTATTTATTTAATTAAATTGTTTGTTTTATTTTTCTTTGCTATTTCTTATTTCTGAAGGAGAAATTTTATTCTATCCTTTATTTATTCTGAATAATGTTAACACTCCACACCTAATAAAATAACCTAATTATTTTATAGAGCTGAATTTGTCAGTTCATTTATTTCATTATTTTCCCTCATAATTATTATTTGAGATGTAATTTACTTAATTTTGAAGGTAAATTGGTGGCAAAAGTGTCTCCTATTCTGTGTCAGAACCAGAGTTAAGCAAGATTATTGGCCCTTTAAGGTTAGACAGAATTAAAGTTAAGTTGAGTCGAACAATCATATTGTCTTTTGCTCTCTGTGTTTATCCCATTCGTAGGAGTGATGAGCCCTAGCACGGTTTGGAGAGCTTCCTTAAATGCTTGGAAGTTACTTAACATTAAACTATCTTTTATATCAATCAATTATCAAGAATTTCAGGAGGACCCTTTTTAAATTTCAGGCGACCTAGATTGGGCCACCAACCCAATGTTGAGAATACTTAATTTTACTCTTAAAAGTGTCTAAACCCAGTGAAGGTGTTTTATGGTCTTGCACGCTAAGTGCTGGTGGAACAAGAAGAAAATGGTTGGAGGGTTTTGAGGTATATTATTTTCCCATGATAAAATATAAATCAAAAATCAGAGGGACGTTGGCCCCTCCCTTCCCTTTTTTTTTTTTACATAAGAATGCATTTGGATTCTTAAAACCATATGATAAATATCATTAAAAAATCACTTATCTGATCATTTTGGATGTCTCCGTTTTCCTCTCTCTTGTGTCCGCCTGCTTTTGTGCCCTCCAGCCTCCTCGACCTCCTCCTCAGCCATAAAGGTCAAAGCCAGGGTCAACTGTACGCTCCCTTTTGTTAATTTGAAGATCTGTCCCCACTTTCGCAGTTGGATTGGAAGTCTCTGTAGTCTCTGGAATAGATATTATGTTAGAACATCCACAATATGTCATACCATCACGTGTCTATTTCAATCTATTTCCCCTTTTCTTCCCAGTTATAGTTATGGACAATACTTCCCTTTAATTCTCATCCTTCATCATAAGAAGCAGTGACCAGGCATGACGGCTGTAGGAGGCAGGATCGGAGTCGAAAAGGCGGTGGCATTTTCTGTTCGGAAACACTCAGAAACAGAAAGAGAGGAAAACATAAAAACTTAAATGAATAATTTAAAATATCTCTTTTCTTTAGTTGGATATGATTCTTCTCCTTTGAGTATACAGCCAGGGACCTGTATATTGGAAAAAAAACAACACAATAACAACAACTAAGACAAAGACAGACTAGTGTACACAACAACAAGTATACACATACAACAACAAAAACATGGACACTGAACATAAACAGTAAGGTCAGTCAAGGTCAAAGCCAGTCATTCCACTGAAAGTGGTATTATATATTAAAAATGTCGTTTGGTGTTTTTAAACACCCAGAAAAATAAACTTTAAAACCTGGTAAACTTTTTAGAAGACCCAAGGCCTAAAACCATAATTCTATTAACAAGCAGCAGTGTTTTCTGAACACCCCACTACATGATTGGCAAAAACAGGGAGAAGATCTAGTGCATCAAAACCCAGGAGGAAAGGAAGGTGAAACAGAGGAACATGTGTAGTCAAACAGCCATTCATCGGTCAATCACTCAATGACACGTCCGCGGCACATTCGCACTCACAACGCGGTTTTCTCAGGCATACGTAACGTGTCATCATTCAGTCATTCATGCACCGCACACGATCACGCCTCAATTTTCACGTCCATGCATTCACAAGGTTTCACTACATAGTGTCTAAGTAGAATATAGGCCTCATCTAACCCACCAGTGGCGATAGCCAGTCCACCTCCTCTCTCGGGGTCAATCAATCAATCAATCTTTATTTGTATAGCGCCAAATCATAACCAATGGTATCTCAAGGCACTTTACAGTAGAGCAGTCTTAGGGACGGACTCTTCAATTTATGGATACACACATATGCATATATACGTATATACACATACATATGTATCCCACACCCAACATGAATTCATCATGGCGGCAAGGAAAACCTTCTGTTAAGCAGCAGGAACCTTGTGTGGATCCCATTCCTATGATGAACAGCCATCCACATTATGCTGTGTTGGGTGTGTGCAGAGAAAAGGGTGGAGACAGAGCCGCTGAGTCTCTGTAACTCCACACTGAGGATCCCACGGACCTGCAAGACAAAAGCCAGAAGGAGTACAGGAGCAAACACACAAGGGAAGAAGCAGACATAGAGGGAGTGTTTGAAAGAGGAATGGGACTCTCTCCGGTCCCTCTCTAACCTAAATGACCTCTCTCTTAACGCCCTCTCCAACCTCTCTCCAACCGAGCATGCCAGACCCCCCCCCCCGGCAGTCTATGCCTATTGCATCTTAATTATGAGCTATGAGCTGGTTCCTAACTAAAAGCTTTATCAAAGAGGAATGTTTTGAGCCTAACCTTAAAGGTAGAGAGGGTGTCTGCCCCCCGAACCGTCGTTGGTAGATGGTTCCAGAGAAGTGGGGCCTGATAACTGAAAGCTCTTCCTCCTATACTACTTTTAGAGACGAATGGAACAACGAGTAGTCCAGCATTTTGAGAGCGTAGTGTTCTGGGGGGATTGTATGGCACTACAAGCTCCTTGAGATAGACTGGTGCCTGTCCATTTAGGGCTTTATAAGTGAGAAGAAGAATCTTGAATTCTATTCTATGTTTTATGGGAAGCCAATGCAGAGAGGCTAATACAGGAGTAATGTGATCTCTTCTCCTAGTTTTAGTCAGTACACGTGCTGCAGCATTTTGAACCAGCTGAAGTGTCTTAAGCGACTTGCTCGGGCAGCCTGCTAAAAGAGAATTACAATAATCCAGTCTAGAGGTAACAAAAGCATGGACTAGTTTTTCGGCGTCGCCCTGAGACAGGATAGATCTGATTTTAGCAATGTTACGGAGATGAAAGAAGGCAGTTCTTGAAGTTTGTTTTATGTGAGAGTTGAAGGATAAGTCCTGATCAAATATAACCCCAAGGTTTCTAACAGTTGTGCTTTGTGCCAGAGTAATGCCATCTAGGGCAGTTATGCTAGCATAAGTTTCTCTAAGGTGTCGCGGGCCCAGTACAATGACCTCAGTCTTGTCTGAGTTGAGAAGAAGAAAATTTTGGTCCATCCAGGCCCTAATGTCCTTTAGACAGGCCTCAAGTTTAGATAGCTGATTTGTCTCACCTGGCTTCATTGATACATACAGTTGGGTATCATCAGCATAGCAGTGGAAGTTAACAGAGTATTTTCTCATAACATTACCAAGCGGGATCATATAGATACAGAAGAGGATTGGACCTAGCACAGAGCCCTGAGGAACCCCGTAGCTTACTTTAGTGTACACAGAAGACTTATTATTCACGTGTACAAACTGGTACCTATCAGATAGGTAGGACTTAAACCAGTTTAGGGCAGTCCCTGAGATTCCAAGTAATTTCTCTAATCTCTCTAGTAGAATATAGTGATCTATAGTGTCAAAAGCTGCACTAAGATCTAATAAAACCAGCACTGAGAGTCGTCCTTCATCTGAAGCCCAGAGTAGATCATTAGTTACTTTAACTAGAGCAGTCTCTGTGCTGTGTTGAGCTCTAAAGCCTGACTGGAAGTCCTCGAACAGGCTGTTGTTTTGAAGAAATTCACAGAGCTGAGCTGCCACAACTTTCTCAAGAATCTTTGAAATAAAAGGAAGATTAGATATAGGCCTGTAGTTTGCTAAAGTGCTGGAATCAAGAGTAGGTTTTTTGAGAAGGGGTTTGATTACAGCTACTTTAAAGGACTGTGGCACGTAGCCTATTGATAGGGATATATTTATTGTCTCCAACAAAGATGGGCAGACTAGGGGAATAACTTCTTTAAACAGCTTAGTTGGGATCGGATCTGAAAGGCAGGTCGATGGTTTGGAGGATGAAATAATAGAGTTAAGTTCCTGAAGTCCTATATGTGTGAAACAGTTTAGGTTAGGCCTATTTACATTTAATGGTACAGCAGGCCCAGGTGAAGGCAGGGAGTGGCTAATTTTATCTCTAATCTTGTGAATTTTATCGTTAAAAAATGTCATAAAGTCCTCACAGCTGAGGGCTAGAGGAATCATGGGCTCAATAGAGCTCTGATTTTGTGTTAGCCTGGCTACAGTGCTGAAAAGGTACCTCGGATTATTTTTATTTTCTTCAATTAGTGAGGAGTAGTATGTAGATCGACTATGTCGTAAGGCTGTCATGTATTTACTATGGCTTTCTTGCCAAAGTATTCGTGACTCCTCTGTTTTATTGGAGCGCCACATTCTCTCTAATTTACGGGTTGTTTGTTTGAGTGTGTGAGTTTCAGAGCTAAACCACGGAGCTTTCCTCTGACGTTTAATAGTTTTTTCCCTCAATGGGGCAATTGAGTCCAAGGTGGATTTTAGTAGACTAGCAGAGCTATCGACAAGCAGATCCAGTTGAGAGGGGTTATAATTAATGTCATAGTTATTTATTGGATGGTGCACTGAGTGTAAGGCAGCAGGAATGGCCTCTTTAAATTTAGCCACAGCACTGTTGGACAGATTTCTACTCGTAACTATTTTATTGCACAGTGCGAGATCCTCTAGGATAATGTTAAAAGATATTAAAAAGTGATCTGATAGCAGAGGATTTTCAGGGGGTCAATGAGCTCTTATTGTCCCCCCATGCTTGGCAACCTTTTAGCGTTAATTAATTGCTTTTTCACTGGTATATCTGATTAATAAGAGGTACGGTCCTTTTTACTTCCGCCTTGGCGGAGTCTACACTTAGATTATTGCCCATGGTTGTACTGACAGTCTGCTATCTGCTGATCAGGTAGGAATGGCACGGCCGTGCACTAATAAACTCACAACTTTCTCAACAGCTGCTAACTCCAGAATTTTTAGATAAATATCTGAATCAGCCGGAGAACCTCCCAACGTACGCTCTTAAAAATAAAGAACTGGGAGAAATCCCCTCCACCGCTGGTATCTCCAGAGATTTAAGAAAACCTCTGAATCAGCGCGAGGCTCTCAACGTACGCTCTTAAAAATAAAGAACTGGGAGACCATATAAACACACCATATAAACACACTTATGCAGGACTTGTCAGGACTTTTGGGCACCCCTAATATTATTCAACATTGAATGGAGCACGCAACGTCTAATAACCCT
Source organism: Gouania willdenowi (assembly GCF_900634775.1). Classification (NCBI taxonomy): domain Eukaryota; kingdom Metazoa; phylum Chordata; class Actinopteri; order Blenniiformes; family Gobiesocidae; genus Gouania; species Gouania willdenowi. Next base: position 553,304 of record NW_021145070.1, on the reverse strand, counting down.
CACTCTAAGAGAACGTAGAAATTTGTTCAGAACGGTATTCGGTTACCAAGCATGTATCAAATCAGGTGGACCACTATCCCCCAAAGAGCGCTTCCCCTAGCAAGTTTTATCCTTTTTCTGCACATTAAACCAGGACTTCTTGCTTGATAAGTAATTGCCTATGTACTCATAGCAACTAATGGGACAGTTTTCTCAGGAAAAATTTGGTAACCCCCCTGCTGTCGAGTGGCTTCGGGCTGAAAACGATGAATGTTGAGCTAGGCTGTCTGTCGCAAGCAGCTTCAAAAAGGTAAGGTACAGATTGTTTACGAGGGTATCGGTCAAAAAATGTCAAAATGTAAACTTGGTTGAGGCTGCAGTCCTCAATCTCCATCTCAATTTTCCTGAAATTGAGTAAAAACAAAAGAGTAAAAGAAGAATCGTTCAGAAATAAGAAGAAAAAACGTGTGAGCTCAAAAAAAAATCATGGCCAATAAAAAATAAATAAATAAATAAAAATAAAAACTTCAGCTCCAAAAGCTGAGGCAGCACAACAGATGTAACCTTATCTTGTATTGTGGGGGGCCTCCCCTCAACAAGAAAATAAAAGGAAAGAAAAGCAAACAAAAACAAAACCATTAGTAACACTATTTTCCTCCCTTTTGTTTGTCTTTCCCATAAAGGCAAAAGCAGTGTAAATAAATGTGGGTTCTGTGTGAAGTTAAGGTGGTCCTGTGTTTCAGCTCATAGTTATGAACGTGAATGTGTGACTGTATGTCTGGTCTGTCTGCTTAAAGCTCACCTTCTTCTAAGTGTATCTCAAAGCGTGTCTGAGAATAAATGAAAACAAAATAATCTTGCGTACAGTCAGAAAATAGAGGGGTTAGTATTGTCCTATCAAAGGAGAAGCTTGTTGGCTATTTGCTAGTTGTCCCCCCCATGCCAAAGTTCAACTACCACCAAAGGCTGTGGTGGACTTCATGCGAACTTGGTATCCTCGTAGCTTTGTGAAACAGTGTCTTTTTTGGTGAAGATGTTCCAGCAGACGTGTGATCAGTCTGCAGTTGCTGCCCATCATTCAGGCAGTAATCGTGGTGTTCAACCCTCAACTCATTGGTGGGGGAGTGTCCAACCAACTCCGACGCCCACAGGTTCTCAGTCTTTGATGATGGGGCAGGATGTGTTAATCCCAGCATTGGCATGCGGCCCATTCCATAGACGATGAAGAGTTGACTTGGGACTTAAGCGAGTCATTTCGTTGCAGCATTGCTTTGCTGAATGGGAGAGTTGAGTCCTTTGATAGTCGATTTCCTTCTGAAGCTTGGTCCTTTGTATGATGTTGACATTTCATTAGCATAAGAGTTGGAGGTGATTTAATTAATTAAGAGCTTTCACTGAAGATGTCGCTTCTTCAGGGACAACTGCAAAGCCAACAGAAACTAACAATAAAATAATAAAAAAAATTATAATGATGATAACAGTAATATTAAAATTAAATTAAATACTGTATTCATCTGTGTGTTTGTTTGAGTGTTGCAATGGCTTTGCACTATTCTGCAGGCAGAGGGGAAGGTGAGAAGCCACAACATTGTTAGTTTTGGCAATCTATGTAATAATAGCAGACCGTATTACAAGTATGTAGTGTCTTAATCATGTGACCTTTCACTAAACTGGCCAATGAGGGGCGCTACGCCTGGATAGAGTCAATGTGTGTATGTGTAAATAATTTCTCTGTGTCTATCTCTCTTTCTCTCTCTGTGTGCCTCCCCGTGCGTGCGTGTCAACACACGTCCGTACGTTCAGCTGAAAAAAAAACCAAAACGCACAGAAAACACAGCAGCCGAGTTCACATCATACTGAGAATGTATTTGTTTATTGGATTTTTCATCATATTTAAGAACTCATTTTCTATAAATAAACTTATCCAATAATATCTCAGTGATATCTTCATCTGTCTGTTTGATCCCCATTATTAGTGTTTTACTCCCTGTAGTCTTCACTACAGTTTATTGCATTAGGTTAGGTTTGGGGTTTTAATCCATTTTGGTCTCAGTACAGAGGTGAACTCGGTATACGGCACCGGGGTGTTTTGGAAACTTTGGTTGCCTGTCTATTCTATGGTCAGGACCTCACAGGCTGTCCGTGGAGGTGCCTGAACAAAATCAAAGTAAATAATGACCAGCCGTCCTAGATGCCTGAACAAAAATAACCGGAGCCCGAAGAAAAATATAGGGAACTTATAGCATTAAAAAGCAAAGAACTTCAACCATTTGAGCCATTCTCATTACAGTCTTTTCACTGCGTCAAAGCACAGAACAGCTGAAGGGGGAGAAAACCTCCAGAATGATGAAAATCAATACAATACTCGACTGGTTACCTGTCTATCAACACAGAGCGAATATATACATATATATAAAGGCAGCTTTACCTTAGTAGTCCGAATTGGTGTTTGAGGATCAACCGATGGTTCGTGATCCAGTCTCTGTTGAGAGGCAGACCACCGCGGGGCAGACTCGGAGTCCCATACCATTAAAAGCTGGCTTTAGGGTTTTAAGCGCGTCCGCTTTCCGGGTACCGGTCCGCGGTAGAAGCCCCTCAGAGCAGAAGATGGATCCTGTTACAGTGACGCCAATTGTTACGGTGAAATTTACGGTTACCTTGTCTTTGACTTGAAAACACACTCTGTGGTGATAAATGATGAAGACCAGACAGGAGAGATGATGAAGTAATAAAAAATTATTTAATCTAAACTAAATAAAAAGGTACAAAGCGGGATAGACAAAGAAGTGGTCTCCTCTGGCCAGAGGAGAGACGCGAAGAAGGGCCCAAAAGTTCCTTTCACACACATTTATACCCCACTGCCCCACCTCCCCCCTTCCACAGACAACAAAGAAGAGACCAGGGGGGGAAGGTCAGTCTGCCGGAGGTGACACCTCCGATGTCGGGGTAGGTTTGGACGTACTCTGGCCTTGGAGATTAAACTGAGGCCAACTGACATTCCTTTAGAGAAGCTGTATCATGGGAGTATGGGTCCACTGACTTTGCAGGAAGAGGAAAAGACATCAGACAAGAGTGGAAAGTTACAAATTGGGGTATTAAGTTGAATGAGATCAAAAAGCAAATATATGAGTATACATAATTAATCAATTTTGCCACCACATTGTCAAACAACTAAGGCTCACCCCCCCAGGGGCCCCAGTCAGACCATCATTCTGGTATGTGGTGCGTACAGCCCAGAGGCGGCACAGGCCCACAAACCCAAGCCCAGCAGGGCCATATCCGCACACCCACCAAGACCGGCCTAGCTGGCAAGCCGAGCCAGCCAGACCCCCGAGGGCACCCACTTGGCACCAGAAACCCCCGAAGGCAAGGCCCCCAAGGGAGAACCTTCCCCCAGCCCATGAACCGGCAACCATCCAGCAGGGCCACGCAGCCTCAGAAGGGGAAAGGAAAGCAGCCCAGGCCCCACCGCCCACAGGAGAACACGGTGCTCTCCGGTTGGACGACTGTGACATCACGAAAAAGAGGAGTTCTTGATATTTATATAATCGCATGAGAATGTAGTTAAAGGTATGTGTTATGAACGCAACAATAAACAGATAAACAGTTCAGTGTTCCTAAGGAAGGAGAACAAGAAGGTTGGACTCTCTGGATTTTTCATAGCCACATTTTTTATCAACAGCCAACAGAGAAGAGATAAAACTGCACAAGTAAAACATGAACTAAATCAAAGTTGCTTCAGTTTACAGTGTAGTTACAGTATGAGGGGAAACAATATAGTGAATGTGATTTTGTTTTTACACATGATGACGTTTTGGTGATGTAGTTACTTGAAATATAATCTGAAGTATTTTATTTTGAAAAGTAACCGGATATTTTATTGCGGATTATGTGGGTAACTTCCTGTTTAGCTTAATTTGCTCTGTGCTGATTGACGCGTCATGCTCCGGTGTCCACCAAAAATAGAAGTCCTGCGTATATCTGGCAGAGGACATCGGACTACCGCAGCTGGGAAAGAGCAGACGCATCGCAGTGGACCCGGTGGAAGTTAACGCATAGACTGGAGTGGAAGACAATCAGCTCCGGTGACACAGCGGAGACATAACGCAGCAGAGTCGCATTCAGTGGAAATTGAGGGTAAGCCTGGCATTAGCAAAAACCTTGTATTAGCGTTAGCCTAACAATAGCATTAACCTATCAATAGCATTTACCTAGCATTAACATTAGCTAATAATAGTTAAGCATTAGCAAGAACCTATCATTAACTCATTCAGTGCCAGCCATTTTCCATTTTTTGCTGTGAGCTGCTGGATACTTCTTATCCCTACATAGCGCCATAATCTCCCCCATCCCTGCTTCTCTCTTCTTAGCTAATGGTAGCATCAGTGGCTAATCTGTCATCTAAAGGTGCGCTGCTGCCACCTTTAGGACACCAGTTGTCACTGCATCAACAGAGAAGCCTGATATTCACGGTAGAACTCCGTCACAGTGTATCCTAGCAACCTCCATGAAAAAATGCAATTGACGAGTTTTTTCACCAATGGCACTGAGCGTTTGGATTTGAAATTACAAATTATCTAATCAATGGTACTGAGTGAGTTAACGTGCAGTCTCCATAGTATGTATATATTTAGCACTGTAATATAGGCTAGCATACATCTGCAGTTTGCTGAGAGAGAGAGAGAGAGAGAGAGAGAGAGAGAACTACAAATTAAGTTTCTTCTCTTGATTCTTGTTTTTTTATTTTGCCATTGAAAGAAGCCATTACGTCTCAAAATAACTTCACTAATCAATCGATTTAATTCATAACATGTGTTATGACAAAAAACTTCACAGAACGCAGGTAAAAGACCTTACTCTTTGTTATCTAATGATTTCATGACTTTGATGCTTTAGACCCACATTACATAAATTAATTCTGTCTTGTATTGTTGAGTATTAGAATATCAAAAGTTATGTCCAACCCTCCTCTTTTATCTAAACTTGGGACTCTGAGAGAAGCTATGACATCATCATCAGCGAAGGAACTTTGTTTTATTCATGACAACCTAGGACATCATTAACACATTTCTTAACATTGAGCTGTTGCAAAGTTGCATTTATTAACGATATCATTGCAGTCCACACAAATCCAACGTTGCACTAACCAAGCAGCAGCCATGTTGAAAGTCTCAGCTCTGTCTGTCCCTAAACCGCAGGATTCGTTGCTTTCATAGATAGATGTAACATTAGCATTACCTAGCAAAGGCATTAACCTAGCATTAGCCTCGCAATAGCAATGATAATGCAGTAGAACAGGAAAAAAAATGTATAACCAGTTAGAAGTCATTTAAATAATAGTATGTGCAGAGCTGGCTCCCAGATATAGGTACATTTCCTGTTTCAAAATAAAAGCTTCCCAAACATACAGCTGTTGTCAGCATACTGTATATGTGTGTGTGTGTTTCTTTTCCTACCTCATTCTAATTTTATTGTGATAGAATAAAATGTTATGTGCACTAAGTGATTTTTGTTTTTAATATTTATCTTGATAGTCTCTATCTTCAAAGTAGATCTGCCATTTTTGATGAGACAATTGGTACAGAGGGGGAAAAGGTTTAAGTGGACCTAGTATAGAGTTAGGGACACTGCATTTAACTGTCCTGGGTATGGTGAGTCACCCTATGGGCCATGAATTGTATACTGAAATATGCAGACTGCTGAAATTATTTGTAGGACTTCAAATATGGTCGGGGAGAGTATCGGTGCAGTATTCGGAATCAAAATACTAGTGGTGTTCGGACTTCGGATATGACCGGGTAGAGTATACGGGAAGAATTGAACTCCGGGATATGGCAAGTATAAAAGTGTTCCAAACTACAAAACTATAAAACAATGAACACATCGCCACCGCAAATGAAAATGCTTATTGAAACTAGGAATGTGCAATATTTTATAATTTATGATTTATCGTCAAAAACAGAAGCCCAATGCCAGATGCAAATACATTTGAGCCACTAACACTTACCTTGGCGAGCACTAACAGTAAATGTTACAAAGATTCTTGAGGACAATTTTGTTCCAAAGTATCACATCAGTATTGTTGAAGTTATAAGCAAGTAACATGGAGAATAAAAAGCCAACTAAAAGAATCATAGTGCTCACAACCAAATATAAAATTAAGAAGAAAACAATTCCGCATTAACAAGCATCAGTTACAGTGGAGAAAAGAAGGGAAAAAAAACCTCACTTTTTTAATAGAAGCTTTTATTGTCAACCATCTATTCTTTCACAAAATACCAGGTTTTGACTCTTGTCCACAATTTCTTCAAGAAATTGCTCCATGTCCTCCATGTTATAAAAAAGAAATTTGAATGGCTCCAAAATCAACTCTTTTTCGTCGTCGTCCATTTCCTCATCAGTAGAGTCATTTATAAGCTGGCCAAACTGCTGGAGAGCATATGCCAGCTCCTCCTCCTCATCCTGCAGGGCCGCTGGTACCTCCACCTGTGCTGCAAACAGGTGTTTATTTTCCACAACCCACTGTGCAGCTTTTCTGCCATCTGCCACAATCCTTTGCTGTAAAGTCATCTATGTTAACAAAGGGAATAAGCCTTTAATACAACAAAAATACACACTTCAATTCATCTTAGCACCCTACGGGGCTTAACAGAGTTCTAATTCTACCTCCTCAGTAACCGCTTCCTCAGCTTGATGTTGAAGAGAGTCTTGTTCTTGTTGTTCCTGTTCCAAATAATGTCTTGGTCAATGATTCAGATCCATGATCAATTTAAAATGTTCCTATTCTTTCCCATTTATTTCAGAGCAACTGAGCAATTTCTTGAACACAATATATTTCTCACAAAAACAGATGTATCTAATACAAACGCACACAGATGTAGATATTTACAGAGATGTACAAAATATATACATGTAAATGACAAACCTCAGAGCTGGCTTCCCCTCTTTTTCAGTATGAAAACTGGTTTCACCCGAAACCCTAGAGAACGACCATGAACAACCCTAACCCTGTTATTACAATCTACTGGTATCAAAATTAACACTAGCATGCCCAAGGTTTTCTTACTCCTGCTGCCCTGCCCAGAGGCCGCCAAATGACACTCATTTGCAACTCAGTGGGGCCACCTCTCTTATGTAAATGCAGCCATTCGATCGGAATGTACAGCTGGGCAGTGACAAACTTTGGGGGTTGGTGTAAATGATGGCCAGTGTTGAGAAACCAGTGTTTCTTCCATGTAGATGATGGTTGTTAATCCAAATAACATTATATGGAATTATTGGATAAGAATGGCCAAATTAATATGAGCCATGTGTGTTGTGATCAATTAATAAACCACAATAAATAAAATTAAAAAAAGAAAAACAGTAATAAAGCAACCAAGCTCCTGTTTCCTACTCCTGTATTTTCACTATTTACCTTTATTGTTTTTGTGCTTATAAATCAAATGTATTGTTGCTATTTATGGTAAAGCAAGATTTCCGAGTGTGAAAAGGACTGTTTGAGTTCTCACTTTAAAAAGGTAAATTCACGAGGTCCACCATTCACTAACCAGGTCCATGAATTATTTTATTAAGCTATTATTTTACAAATTTGAAGAAAGTGCACAAGATGCACAAAGAATCAATGCTTCAACAGGGAAAAACAATCTCAATCTCTGTTTACACCATCAGTTATGCTGACATTATCCCTCTTGACCTTTGACCCAATGCGGAAGTACTGAACCATTGTGAAAGTTTGAAAAGGCTTATCGTGTGTGCTTTGTGGAAGGGTGGGCGAAGGTGTGAACGATGATGATACCTGCGCCCACCCTTCCACAAAGCACAATTCACCTCAAGGTGAATAAATAGCCAACTCTGGGCAGATATTTCACTGACTCTGGCAACTGAGAAGCAAGGATGTCAAAAGTTTACAGCTCTCAGCAGGCTTTGGAGATGATCCTAAATGACGCCAACCCCTGTGACTCCGATGGAGAAGAAATATCCCTTCATCTGAGTTCTGACTCTGAAATTTCTTCCGGTAAGATTTTCTAAACATCCTTTTTTTTGTTTGCTGATTATGGCAGTTGTGTTTTTAATGTTTCATTAATCACATCTCAAAAATATGATCACCCTATAGATGAGGAGGATTCGCCACCTTCAGAAAAGAGAGGTCGCCTGGAGACACACGAGCGGCTGACAGAGACGGCAAAAGACGGCACAGTGTGGCGTGAAGAACAGGTCGGAAGGCCTCTCCATCACAGCCCAATTGAAGGTCACGTCACAGATGGAGAGCCAACTGCTTTGGCCAGAAGAAAGGTGACGAGTCGCTTACAGAGTTTCTTATGCTTCATAACTCTGGAAATGCTTCGGACCATTCAGGAGTGGACTGTCCAGCATGCACTCCAGACACAACATGAGAACTGGTTCATGGCCATACCTGAACTAATGGCGTTCATTGGCATCCTGCTTCTGCGGGGGATTGTCCGCCTTCCATCGCTGCATGACGCATGGTCAGCAAATCTGGGACCGCCCCTGATCAACAGGATTATGGCTCGAAACCGTTTCAAGGACATCATGCAGCATCTACGCTTCGACGACAAGGACACACGCGGTGAACGAGTTGCGACTGACTGGTTTGCTGCAATCTCTGACGTTTGGGGGTCTTTTGTTGCCAACTGCATCACTTTGTACAACCCAGGCAGGCACATCACCATAGATGAGCAACTTTTTCCAACTAAGACTCGCTGCTGTTTCTTGCAATACATTGCAACGAAGCCGGACAAGTTTGGTATCAAGTTCTGGGTGGCATGTGACCTTAAATCCAAGTATGTGTGCAAAATCATCCCATATCTTGGCAAAGACCCCAGTCGTCCACCTGGGGAGAGATTGTCTGAAAATGTGGTGATGAAGCTTATGGAACCGTTTATGGACAAAGGAAGAACTGTTACAACCGACAATTTTTTCACTTCATTGTCACTAGCACGTCAACTGCACAGCCGGAAGACCACCCTCCTTGGCACAGTCAATAAGATTCGCCGGGAGCTTCCAGATTCAGCTAAAAAGAATTTGGCCCGTGAGGAATTCAGCACACAAGTGTTTTCAACCTCTGGTGCCACACTGACTGTTTATGTGCCCAAACATAAGAAGACTGTCTGCCTCCTCAGTAGCGTGCACAGCGTGGTGGAGACTGAGGCTACTCGGAAAAAAAAGCCGAACACAGTCACCGACTACAACAGCATGAAATGCGGTGTGGACGTCATGGACCAGATGGTTCGAAAGTACACTGTGCGTTCAGGAACACGGCGTTGGCCAGTCGCTGTGTTTTACAACATGATTGACATTGCAGCGCTGAACGCACATGTGCTTTATCAGGCATGCACTGGGGTCAAGGAGAGAAGGGTGGACTTCTTGCTGGAGCTTGCAAATGAGCTTGCCCAGTCTCATATGGCAGCCAAGGAGGTGAATGAGCAAAACCTTCAGCAACAACCACCCACACCTGATGTGGGGAAAAGGGCATTGTGCCAGGTGAAGTGTTGCTGCAGGAAAAACCGTGCCACCAAGCGTTGTATGTATTGTGACAAGTTTGCATGTGGCAAATGCATAAAGGAGGTGTGGCAGTGCCAGAATTGTTCACAAAATCTCTATTAAATAAATTTCACCAAGAATGCAAACAAACTGTTGCCGTCTCACTATTATTACTTACTACTTTCTGTTGCAAAAGTTGAAATATAAGTTGCAACCTCTATGTAGCTGCTGTATGGGAAACACAAAGGAGATTACAAAAGGTCTTTGTGTCCTGGAACCTACCTAGCCACCACCCCACCCTAGCTGAGGGGGGAGTAGTGGCCTCAGTAACATAACAATGGTCACAAGCTGAGTTGTTCACACCCGCCAAATGACACCAGCTTGGACTTTATAGGTATAGGTGTCAAATGACACCACTCTGGTCATGCTAGTGTTAAGCCATGCAACTAAGTTCAATGGCATGACAGAATAGAAAGATTTAAAATTGTACCTATTAAAAGAAAAATAGCTCACGTTTGCTCGGCCTCATTTAAAAAAAAATGCTTTGTGCTAAAGTTGTGATTGTATTTTACATCAACAGATCATCTGAAGAAACTAATAGTAACAGTCTGCAGCTGGACCCTCTCGTCTGAACACTGTGAACGTTGAGGATTAATAATTTTATCGATAATTTAACATAAACAAAACTTTTTACTTACCATGTTCTGCGCAAGGCTGTTCCGAGAAACACGTGTACCACTATTGTTTCGTCTAACAATAGAAGAAGAAGAGTAGTAGTAGTAGTAGTAGTAGTAGTAGTAGTAGCTTCTTCTTCTTCTTTGGTTGTTGACGGCAGTTGGCACTCAAAATTTTGCATTACTGCCACCTTCAGGAGCCCATATATGGAGGGGTAGCTTCCGGGCCGGGGCATGGAGGACTGCAGCTGGACCCTTCTCAATGTCTTTAAACACTTTTATTGATGCACACAGCACTGGTCAGAGCAGGTTACACTCCCAGTTAGGATCATGGAAAATAACATTTGCTCCATCTCCGTATCTAGTTAAGACTTTTTTTTAGACCTGTGTCCTGGGTATGATGGGTTCACGAGGTGAACAGTACTCAGCCATGTTGGGAAGTCTAGAAATCACACAGCAACTCACCCAATCATACTCGCTGTGGTCCGTGCCAGAAAATACCACAGACCAAGTATTTGTAGTCTTGTCATAGCACTCAACAAATTTGTTTCCTCTCCTACACGAGACAACAAAGATCCGTCTGTTCATCACTGCAATGCCAAAGTAACTGTGTGTGTGGACCATTTCAGAGACATTGTACCAGGTGTTGGTCACTGGGTTATAAGCCTCAGCAGACCTCAGAGGTCTGAATCCACATCTGCCTCCAACTGCAAAAATATGGCCCATATATGCAACAACTCCAAGTCCACACCGAGGTGTTCCCATAGGAGTGATCAGTGTCCACTGGTTGGTGTCTGGGTTGTAATATTCAGCAGTTTTCAGTTCTCTATAACTCTGTCCTCCACATATGTAAATCTTGTTGTTCAGTGTAGTGCAGCTGGCTAAGCTCCTCCTTTCATTCATTGATGCAATGAACGTCCACTGGTTGATGTTGGGCTGGTAGCGTTCAGCAGTTCTTAGTGAGGTACGATTCCTGAAGCCTCCCACAGCGTAGATGCATCCCTTTAGCACAGTAACACTCAAAGAGTCCCGTGACTCCTGCATTGGTGACATCTCCTGCCAAGTGTGTGTGACTAGGTTAAACCTCCACACTCTGTTAAAGGGGTTGGTCCAACTTAAACCACCACCAACAATGTAGAAGCATCTACCAAGGAAGACAGTGCTGTAGAGGAATAAGTGAGTCATGGAATCTTCCAGACTGGGATGAGTGTGAACTGTGATCCAGCTGTTAGTTCTGTAGTCAAAGGCCTCTATAGTCTCAGAAAAGAATCTAAACATCAGTAAGACGGCGTTTGGCAAACGACGGCAAAACAAGGTGTTGATGATCCCAGACTCAGAGCAGAGTAACGAAGGTTTAGGCATGACTTTAAGGGTCTCATAGACCAAGACGTGGGACTCAGGGTTTGTTTTTACCACTTCATTGTTAAGCACATTGCGTCTGACGTAACTTTTGTCCATCAGCCCCAGTCGTACCTTTGGTAACAGAGTAGAAATGGCTCCCTGTCGTTCCTCAGGCATGTGGTTTATCCATCTTAAAACACTTTGATAAACTGTGCTCTCCTGGGTCACAGTAAGGTCATCCTGACCCAGGATATAAGCCAGCTCCTGCTCTGCAAGCTGCAAAAACTCTTCACAGAGTGAAACCTCCTCAAAATTCTCACAGATAAAGTAAAAGGCCTCATACTTCAGATGAAACAAAATGGGAATATAACAGCATTTTGTAATCTGCCACAGCCCGATGCAGTTTTCTGGGCAGAGATGATCCCTAAGGAATTCAAAGCATGTTTGTTCCAGACTCTTTACATTGAACTGATGCACTTCCATCATTAGATCAAAAATACAACTGTTGTCAGAGATAACGTAAATTCACTGAGTCCAAGGAGTTTGTAGGTTATTGTGTTTCTCTCAGAAGGTTTTCCCTCATTAAAGAGTACTCAATCTGCTGCTGAGTTCTTTGATGTGTGACCAGCTCCTGATGTCATCAGCAGTGTGTGTGATGATGTCACAGTAAAATTCACACTGACATTCCATCTGCTGGCGGATGGTGTTCTTTTTTTTGTCCAGTAGCCAAATAGGGGTGTGTTTCAGCTATGCATCCTCACTTGAACTTCAGGAAACTAATATTCTAGTTTATTATTAGTTTACACTGAGCCTACAGTTTGAAGCATGCAGTTGACAGTTGAGATCAGATGTCTGCTGTAATGTTTTTTCTTGTTTGAACTGGGTGTGTTAATTAAAATGATCATGTGTAGGGTTTCCTTTGGTCATTCATTTCAACACAATTTTGGGTAACACTTTATAATAACTATCTGTTATAAGTACTTATTAAATCATTAATAAGCTGTTAGTAATGAGTTGTAAATTGCTTGTTGAGTATTTGCTAACAGTTTGTTAAGGATTTATAACTGTGCCTTGTAGATAGTTAATAGATAACTTACAAGCTGTTAGTTAACAATTTATAAATTACATGTTAACTGTATGTTAATAATTTACAACTATACTTTATAAATTAGTAATAGATCATGAATTAGCCATTAGTTAACTACTTACTAATGACTTGTTAAGTGTCAGTTAAAACTTTATATACATTATTGGGACGTTATTCTAAAGTTGCAACTATTCCTCATTTACTAACAGCTAGTTAATGAGGAATAGTTGCAACTTTAGAATAACGTCCCAATAACATATATAAGCTAATTACTAATACTAAAATTATGTATTGCTCACACTTTACACCTCCATTATTAATAGTTTGTTAACCATTTGCTAATAACAATGAAACTTTGTACAACAGCAAATGGGTGGAACAAGTTCAAGGTACAGAAATCTGATGTGAAATTTAAAATAGCACATTTTTTAACCTCAGCCTTGTCACACCCATAGGCTTTTCTGCTGCTGTATTTTACCAAAGAAACACCACAGGTGAAATTGTTATTAATAACATTGTTGTGTTTAATGTTTTCAAACCACAAATTAAATACAACACAAACTAAGCCATTGCATGGCAGAACAGCAGTATACAACAGTATGGATTATCCAGACATAAAAACAAAACATGTATAACAAGATATGTCTTAGTACAACTTAGACCCTCAATACTTAGTGAACCAGGCCTTCACCCGAGCTACAAACAAACTGCTCTAGGGCACCATGCTACAGTGACATCAGACCTAAGCTTTCTTAGACAGAGGAATCAGTTTCCCCTTTTTCTTTTGATGTTCAACATCCCTTAAAAGATTTGGATCATTCATTAACACTTCCAGACATTTTTTTGCAAAGTCCTGCAGTCGTTGCTGTGGGGTATGAGCAAACAGCAACTCTTTGTATTTCTCCGAGGCCACAACAGCCAGCTCACATATAGGGGCATTGGTGGCGACGGTGTTTCGGTCAACACCAACTTTTCTATATGCCGCACTCAGCTTTCTTTCTTTCTTTCTTTCTTGTATGCCTTAAGGACTTTCTGGTATCTCTTGACGACCTCCTTAGGATGACGTGCTGAAAAAAATAGAAATGTAGTTAAGTATAATAAACACAACACAAGGAAACACACACGCAGATACATGTTGTTTGAAAAAAAATAATGATTACATGGACACTGAGCAATTGGACGGTCCAAGATAATATATCCACCAGGAAGTACATTTTGGAAAATTATACTTCCTCCTGTCTGTGAATAGTGTGTATATATATATATATATATATATATATATATATATATATATATATACATATACATGTATATATGTACACTCTATGTACATGCCTGACACACATGAGGGAAGAAGCCTAATTGCATCCCTCCTCTCTTTGCATTTACCTCTTTGTTTGCCATGCTGCTCCTTTTTCCTCCCTTTTTTCTTCCTCTTATCTTTTTTTTGTGACTCTGGTGGTGGTGCTTTTTTTTTCTCCTTGCGTCTTTTCTTTGATTTCTTGTCCGAATCAGAGGAATCAGTAGAGGAGGAGCTCGATGAAGAGGAGTTGGATGGGCTGGAGGATGAAGCGAAAGAAGATGCATCAGGAGACGAGGTGGCCGAGGAAGATGTGTCAATTGTCCCGCTGTCAGCTGCATCTACAACAAAATAGAAAATACAATACAAAACAAAATGCATTACTCAGAATGGTGATACAAGTCAACTCACATACATTATTATCAATAGCATTTGCCATTTATCAAATGTTAATTGGCGAATGGACTGTGCTTGTATAGCACCTTTCTCGTCATTGCAGCACCCAAAGCACTTTTACATTATATATTTCATTCATACAATAATGGCACAGCAGTGGGGGCAATTTGGACTTAAATGACTTGCCCAAGAACACATCGACATGTGTAATGGAGGAGCTGGGAATCCAACTACCAATTTTCCAACTCTACCTCCTGATCCACAGCCACCCCGATGTGTCTACTTTTGTCAATCAATGCTACAGATATTATCTTCCAGGTATAAATTGTACATGTGTATTGATTGAGTAATAACACACTCATGCAGATGAAGTTCTTGTCACTGTAAAATGTCGGCCATCCTTCCACTCAGTTGTATATATATTTTACAAAACACCCAAACATTATTGTCGAGTGAGCAAATGTGTTTTTCTCAGAAAACCTTAGGTCTACTTACTTTTGCCAAGTTGTTGGAGGAGGGAGTATCTCTCCTTGGTCAGGTCACTGGTTTTTTCTGTAGCAGTGTGCTTCTTCTTCTTAAGGAGATGGTTCTTCTTAACATTTAAAAATGCTGTTGGAGCAACAGTTGCCTCAGTATCTGAATGATATGATAGAGAATAAAAAAAACACTGATTATAAACCAGGTGAAGGTAAAATAAAATAAGCAACAGGCTCTACTCTCTAAATATTATTCATCCTCATTGTAAAAACATAGTTACCAATTATTCATGTTTTTTCTGTACTGTTATCTTGAACAACATCTATTATTTATTTATTGTTTTTTTTTTTCTTTTTATTGTATATTTTATTATTGCCTTATTTTTTCTCTTCTGTATTTAGATTTCTTGTTTGCTTGCTTTTTTTGTCTTTGGCAGCTGTAACATGTGAATTCACTCACGGTGGGATAAAATAAAGGATAATCTAAGAGTCAACATACAGTAATTGTATAACTTTAATTCATCACCAGAGAATGTAAATATATTAATGGTCACATAAATCTTCTATTTTTGGCAAGCACGTAAACATGTGCGCACGCACAAAAATTATTCACTCAGCAATGTATCAAACTAGTTGAATTATGTAGAACAATTATCAACCCGTATTATCCTAAGCAGACATTTTTAATGAAAAGATAACACACAATCTTGCTTACCGTCGTCATTGTCGTCCATGTGCACAGCGTGGTCCACAGGTGTAGTTTTCATTGTGCTATTACCCGCTGTTGACTTCTTTCTCTTTCTCCCAAAAGTACCTGGATTCATTTCGTTTTTTTGCGCATCGCCACTGCCGCTGGGAACACTGGTGTCTGATGTTTTATAAGACCGTGTGTTCATTTTGTGTATTCAGTGCTAACGTGGGCTGCGGTAACGATTAGCATCTGGCTATTCATCCAAAAACAAACTTGCTGAGTGATCGAAGGGTGGGCGTGTCTGTCTAGGTTGTCGAGGCCGGATGGCTCCTCCTCCAACACGTAAATCCAATTGTGATTGGTTTGTTTCACCCCCTTGTCGCCCATGGCCCATGATACAATTCAAACATGTAATCTGGCGGGAGTCAGTCACAGAAACTCGGGAAGGTTGTGTGAGGTGTGTGAAAAGGATAAGAAAATAGGTTGCAATCCTAATCAAACGTCATATAGTAATAATGCCTGGTTTAGCCACTGAGCTAAGAGAGCATGTTGAAAGCAGAACTAAGTCTAAAAGAAGACACAGGAAAATGATCAAATGGCTGCAGGAGAAAAAGCTTCTAAGAAGACGGATGCAATGCCAAAAATGCAAACACAAGATGAAATTAAAGGAATCCGTTTGTGTGGACTACTACGCATGGTAAGTTTTTTTTTTTTTATATATTGGATGAAATGACAACGTAGGTATTTTGGTCGAGAATTAAAATGAAAATAAAATCTATTTAATTGTAAAGAGTGCTCAATATATCATAATTCGTGTTTAAATATTTATTTCTAGAGGTGCACTGCACTACATGTCAAAACGTTGTGAGGTTATAGATCTGCTTTTTACTGTATTTTGCTATTTTTTTTTTTTTTTAAATGTTATTAAAATAATTTTAATACATTTTATGGGGGTTCCTGGCACAACATATTTTCAGATGGGATCCCCGGCCAAATACACATTAGTTTGGGGGTCCTTGACATGAAAATGTTATAAAATCACTGCTCTAGCTACTACCCTGGCCTGTGTCATTCTTATTTTTATTTGTATTTACCTTCTTCAGGGTTTGCAAACACAACAACCACAGAGGGAAGAAACTGAAAAGGTCGATTAGACACAAATCTTTATTCAGCAAGTCAAAGGTCTCCCTCTTCAACTGGATGCGCTTTGTGTACAGGTACGCTATGGGATCGCTATATGATTGTATTCTGTCTATGATGATATACTGTCTAACTATGTTGTCATAAACAATAACTGGTGACTATGTAGTAAATTGTGATTGTAATATTATGAAGCATCTCTAAACTCATGATGATAACATAGGTGCTTGGAGTTGTTTAACTTTTGTGATTTATTTGCTAAAAGGTGTAATTTTTGGCTTGAATTCCTAACGGTTTAATTATGGAAATGCGTTTATTTGCTGTTACTTATGGGATGCTGTGTGGCTCAGCATTAGGCCTGATTGAGTAACACGAGTATCTGACCCTGCCTCTTGAAGCTCGATGACTATTGGCTCTCTTAATCTAGTGGCTCTGGCAATTAACATTAGAAATAGGATTTTACAAATATTCTACAGTATTGTTAGTACCAAATGTATTGACCATAGACCGCAAAAAAACATTGTCACAGCAAATCCCACAAAAAATATTTCCAGTCATTATTGTTATTTTTGTCTTACACATTAGTGGACAATTTCATATCCTAGGTTTCAGTAGTTGCACATTTTATGTATCAAACCAAAACTATCAAAATAACTCTGGTATATTATACACTTTTTCTATCAGATTTGCACAAGTCCTGCGTCTACGTCAAGTGGACATGATCAGTGATGACATTTCTGGAAGCTCAGCAACCCTGTCCAAGATGGCCCAAAAGCTGCGAGATGTGTGTACTACTGCGATGGACAGATATCAACAAGCCAGAGGCCAGTACATTGGGGGACAGCAGCAGTTTGTCACCATTGATGAGAGCCACTTCAGGCACAAAAGAAAGGCAGGCACTTTTATTGAAATAGCAAAGCAAATTACCAATGAATGACAAATTATTCATTTTGTTTATAGAAAAGTAATTACACATATTTTATGTTTTTGACAGTACGGACGGGGACGAATGGCTGGTGGCTGGGTGTTTGGGATGCTCGGTGTGAACATGAGAGAGAGAAGACATGCAAAGCCTGTTCTTCGCTTAGTTGAGAGAAGAAGAAGGAGAGATCTGGTGCCACTTATAGCTCACCATGTTAAAGTGGGATCTACAATAATAAGTGATGAGTGGCGGGCTTATGGAAATGCTCTACCTCAGCTTGGTTACACCCATTTCACTGTCAATCACAGTGTGTCCTATGTTGATGCCCAAACAGGTGCACATACTCAACATATAGAGAGGGCCTGGAGAACAGTCAAGGAAAATGTGTGGAGACTCAGGGGGAATCGTACAGAGGAGTTACTGGTAGAACATCTCAAAGTTATTGAATGGCATGAGTGGCTTGCCCGTAAGCATCGCAAAGGGCCATTAGGACGGATAATCCATGACATTGCTGTGATGTTTGGACATTAAATGTCCCTTTAAAATTCTATTACCCCAGTGTTTAGCACAAAAAGTACTATATTGTTTATACTGTTGTATACTGCTGTTCTGCCATGCAATGGCTTAGTTTGTGTTGTATTTAATTTGTGGTTTGAAAACATTAAACACAACAATGTTATTAATAACAATTTCACCTGTGGTGTTTCTTTGGTAAAATACAGCAGCAGAAAAGCCTATGGGTGTGACAAGGCTGAGGTTAAAAAATGTGCTATTTTAAATTTCACATCAGATTTCTGTACCTTGAACTTGTTCCACCCATTTGCTGTTGTACAAAGTTTCATTGTTATTAGCAAATGGTTAACAAACTATTAATAACGGAGGTGTAAAGTGTGAGCAATACATAATTTTAGTATTAGTAATTAGCTTATATATGTTATTGGGACGTTATTCTAAAGTTGCAACTATTCCTCATTAACTAGCTGTTAGTAAATGAGGAATAGTTGCAACTTTAGAATAACGTCCCAATAATGTATTTAAAGTTTTAACTGACACTTAACAAGTCATTAGTAAGTAATTTACTAATGGCTAATTCATGATCTATTACTAATTTATAAAGTATAGTTGTAAATCATTAACATACAGTTAACATGTAATTTATAAATTGTTAACTAACAGCTTGTAAGTTATCTATTAACTATCTACAAGGCACAGTTATAAATCCTTAACAAACTGTTAGTAAATACTCAACAAGCAATTTACAACTCATTAACTAACAGTTTATTAATGATTTAATAAGTACTTATAATGGATAGTTATTATAAAGTGTTACCTTAATATTATTTCAGGACAAAACCAGGAACGAGACTCAGCTTGTGGAGTTAGTCCATGTCAGTCATTCACAAAACAACAAAAGGTACAAGGACTTGTCTCACAACATCAGTGCACCTGTAATGTTCTGACATTCCTGACATAGCCGAGTGAGGATTGTCAGTTGACAATTCACTGTTTTGTGCCAAACACAACAGGACAGTGAAGCTGTGGATGTTAAAGAAAGAAGATGATGAATCAGGAAGAAGAAATGTAAAAAAACACAAAAAGTAAGGAGGGTTTAGCAGTGCACTTTGACTGACAGTAGTGTTGAAATGGATTTGATACAAGCTGACTAATATCTGCCTGTTTTTACAGAGATAATAAACGAACCTCCACTGCCCTGAAGACAAACTTCTCTCTTCAAAATGAGCCTCCACCAAACATACATACATAATACTTTGCTCCAAATATTTTTTTCATGCATTTTTCCATGTAGAGTGGACCTTTAATCACTGTCAGTTGTATTTCAGAGTTATCCATTTTTCCATCTTTTTGTATTAATATTCGATGCATCCCTTTATGTATAAAATTTTAAAAATGTTTATATATATGTTATTCTGTGCTTTGGCTTTTCCACACTTGTGTTTTCTCTTGTCATTATTGCATTTGTCATTCATGTGTTCAGGATATGACTAGGTGGTTTGTTTCCATTAAAGGAGTTCCTGCTTGTTGCAGTTAATAAATGACCTTGTAATGACAAGTGGGACATATTGTTAGAAATGAGCTTAGAATCAAATGCTGCATCAGCGTTTAGCAAGTCTTAGTATGTGAAGCAATTATAGTTTAAGAATCAATAATTTTAGCAAAGCAGTTCATATTATCAGTTAAACATCTTGTAAGTGCAGTATCTATAAAGAGCCAGGAGGTGGAGGTAGAGTTTTTTATTTGATATTATATGTAATGCAGAATTGCTTGTCTTTTAATTCTCCTTTTGCCAAATGTCACAGTACTTTAAATAAAGCCAACTGTCGCATGACATGTCACAACATAGTGTTCATGGGAAATGTAGGATTAGCACAACCAGCAGTGTTGCCAGATATATAGTCTGTTTAAAAATCTAAACACACAAAAACCCTCAAATGTATTGACAGAAAAACAGCCCAATCTGGCAACAATGACTTGTCACATCGTTTCTTGCAGATTCAAACAGACGCAGTGGTATGTCGTTCTTCACTAATATAGGATTAATAATAATAGCAATACTAAGATAAAAGCATAAAATAATCATGATATTGATCCCTGAAGGGAAATTACATAATAATACAATGAGAATACCAGTAACTACAATATTAAAGGAGTGAACAAGGGTTCATTAGCATGTTAGCTCAGCTTCTGTAACATCTCACAGCTTCTCCATCAGCTGCTCTGCATTTCATTATGAGGTGCATTCACTTTCCCCAGGAGAGTGTGGGAAAATAGAGGCTCTATAGGAAACCCTAACATATGATCCCTGATATCCAGGTTAGAAGAGTGCTTAGATTGATCAGAAAGAGTTTAACTAGTTTGATCTAAAACACTTCTTTATCAAAGTCTCCTCTTTACAGTAGAATATATTCAACCATTAGCAGGAGGCAGAAAATCCCAGGTTGAGTGAAGGCAGCACAGGTGCAGGTGGTTAATTGTTCACCCTCTCCTCTCTGTGTGACCTGACTCACTTTGACTTTCACACGTCATTGAACTAAACCAGGGGTCTGCAACATGTGGCTCTGGGGCCTCATGTGGCTCTTTGACTCTTTTGCAGTAGTTCCCTACAGCTTTAAAACATATTGAATTTTTTTTTTTTTTTTGTTACAGAGGCAATTAATGATGAATGACAAATAAAATCAAGATCTCACAATTTATTAACCTAAAAGTAAATCCTGTTGTACAATAACTCGGCCACCTTCACCTCCTGCAACATCTACAGACCATCAACTTTCCTGCACCTGTGGCTAACCTTAGGTTTTAAATTCCTGGTAAGATAAAAAAAAAATGAAATAAAAAATAAAATAAAAGCTTCTATTCTAAAACAGTTTTTTTCTCCACTGTAGCTGATGCTTGTTTATGTGGAATTGTTGTTGTTTTTTCTTAATATTATATTTTCTTGGCTTTTTATAAAGTTGAATTGAAATGAAATTAAATAAAGACATTAAAAAAAAAAAAAGAATAGAAGCTTTTGTCATTGTACATATATACAATATTAAGGTGGTCTACTATAATGACATAAAACACAAATAAAATACTGGAAAAGGATAGACTTATAAATATCTAATACTAATAAAACTACTCAGCAAACTTTATACATTACCATACACACAATATAAAAATATAAAGTGACCAGTGAGGAGATAAATAAATATAACTCAGTGTATTACACTTTGATGTAGATTATTGCACATGTAGTTTGAGTCATGGGAGGAAAAAGGTTATTTTTTGTTCATGGTTCTCATGGCCCAGGGATACAAACTGTTTGTCATTCTGGCGGTGGAGCTTTGATTGATCCGTATCTCTTCAGAGGGGAGCAGGGTGGGAGGGGAAAGAGAGGATGGGTGGGAGGGGTCAGAGAGGATGGTCTGATGGTGGCCCAGGAAAGCTCCTCCTGGATGTGAACACCCAGGAACCTGAAGGACCATACTATCTCCACCAGGTCACCACTGATGATGAGAAGAGCGTAGTCTACCAGGTTCCTCCTGAAGGTGATGGTGTTGTGTGTTTCTTTTGGTTATGTGTAGGGACATTTATTCAGAATAATAAGAGGCTACAGTGAGGATATTTGACCATTTTAGACTGTACTTTAGGTGAAAGAGTGGGAACTGGTGCAGCTGTTGAAGCAGGTTGTGAAGGAGAAGGAGTGACTAGGATAGGTTCAGTAGAGGTAGGTAGACATTGGGCACATCTGCACATCTTGAGGTGAACTTCTATATGACTCACATCTCTGCACTGTAAAGTGCAACAGCAAATCAACATATCTAAAACAAATAAAAGCAAAATAAAATGATTTTTAATGGATTTGCATCAAATTTACATGTATTTTTACCCCCAAGATGAGCAGAAAGTTACATTATGATCCTGCCCAAAACACACAGGAAGTCGCCCATCTTGGGTTAATGGCGTTTTGATATAACTCAACTGCAAAGTTCAAACAGCCTTATAATTGATAAACATGTTGACTGTCTATCCCAAACCTGGGCTCAATGTCAAAATTACCCATCATACTTTGCGTTCTCAGATGGCACACATCATCAGAAAACCGCTATAACTCTCATATACAAAGTTCAAATAGTCTCATATTTGATACACATGGGTTACCAACCCCGGCCACTCCTTCAGACCCTATGATGCCGCTAGCGGCTTTAATTTATCTTGATCTTATGAGACTACAGATTAGAAATCTTGTGCCGCTTTGTTTTTTTTTTTTGCTGACGACAGGTTCCTTTATAATATTGGGGATGCTGAGCACTTGGAAAAGCAGCGGTATGCAGGTTCATCAGAAACACTAAAATACCTACTTCCTTTGTTTGTGAAGTTCCCAGGATACAAGCCTGTGGGTAATACAAAGGGTGAATTCTACAGGATTGCTGGTGAGTACAAATTGTATACTGTATTATTTAAATGATGATAACAGGTGGGTGAGTAGTTTAATCAGCTCTAATTTGGCAGGGATCCCACATGTTTGGGGCTGTGTGGATGGAACACAAATTCCAAATTGCTCCATCAGAAAATGAGGCAGACTATGTGAATAGGAAATCATTTTACAGCCAGGTAGAACAACGATCATACTCATTCACATGGAAATGTATTTCTACTTCATTGCAACCCATGAACCTCCTACCTCATCACCATTGTGGAAGTAAAGTGGCCAGGCTCTGTGCACAACTCCCACGACTTGTCAGAGTGTAGCCTGAGCCACAGATTTGCAAGTGGTAAAGAAAAAAAAAAAAAAAAAAATATGTATACACCACTGTTCTTGGTCTCCAGTTTAACTGAAGTTCTGTACATCCTTTAATTACAGGCCACTTTGATGGATACCTATTGGCAGATTGAGGCTACCCATGCCTGCCAACGTTACTGACTTCTTATCCTGACCCTGAGCCCCAACTACATTTTAATGTGGCCCATAGCAGGACTAGCGCCCGGGTTGAGAATACCATAGGCATTCTCAGAGTTCTGTGCCATGTTGATCAAATTAAACAGTCTAACATTGTCTGTGGAGTGTCCATTTATAATTGACTGTACCACTTTCTCTAACCTGGAAGTGAGTGCTTTGGAAATTATTTTAATGTCTGTGTTAATAAGTGAGATGGAACGGTAGATTGAGGGTAACATGGGGTTTTTGTCTGGTTTAAGTAGTAATTTAATGTTTGCTGTATTCATGTGACCTCCTACGTAACCTTTATTTTTATTCTCTGTTACTACTCTGAAAAAGAGCGGAGCCAGCATTGACCAGAAATGTTTTAGGAATTCAGCAGGGAACCCATCTGGACCTGGTGCTTTGCCTGTTGACATGCTATCCAAAGCATTTTGTAGTTCTTGTAAGGTTAATGGTGAGTCTAAGGTGGCTTTCTGCTCTATGGTGAGCTGTGGTAGGTTTAAGTTATTGAGGAAGGTTTTCATATCTTCAGGGTCAGGGTTTAGGTTAGATGAGTATAGGTTTTGATAGTAATCATGAGGTGAGTTTAAAGTTTGACCTGAATTATCAGAAATTGCTGCTATGAAGGAATTGTATTCACTGTGTTTAAGCTGATTTGCTAAGTAGTTGCCTGATTTATTATTGTAGTCAAAGTTTTTGGATTGTAATTGTTGCAAAATGAAATTTTTTTTAGGTAAAATGTCCAGATTAAGTTTTGTATTTTGGAGTTTTTTCATAAAAGTTCAGATGGGTTAGCTGCGTATTCTTCCGTAAGTTTCTTAATTTTTTCTTCAATTGTTTTTTCTGCTATCTGTTCCTGTTTTTTCTTGGGAAAAAAAAATTAAAAAATATGATATAATCTTTCCTCTGATGACAGCCTTGCCGGTTTCCCAGAATAAGGACGGTGACACTTCCGGGGAGTCATTTGTTACCAGAAAAAAAAAAAAAGCATTTTTAATTGTCTGAGTTCATTCTAAACAGAAAAATAAGTAGCTACTTAGTTTCACATCTACCTGGGCTGTAGCTATTTGTTTTTAGACTGATGCCAACTTCTTTATAGTTTTATTTCAGCAAGTTTCACTTTTACAGTTAGGGATCTATGTAAAGACTTTTTCAAATTGAAAAATTCTTCTGTGAAATCTGTGTCTGTCCTGTTTATCTGCACAGCTCAAAGAATCGAGAATCATTTAGAACAGGAATCATATTTGAGAATCAGAAATCCAAACGATGCCCAGCCCTAGTGTTGACCCTCTAATAGCACACATTCAACTGTACAAGGGATATGCCTCCCCCACCTCTTATATAGACTCTGAGCTACTGATTGGAGTCAGCTGAAGGAGAATGTCACAGGTGCAGCCAATAGCTCCTGATTGGTCCTCAGAGAATCTGTCCAGAACAATGTGTGGAATAAAACCTGCACTGCCATGAACTATTACGGAACCTCTAGACATTCTGTAGCGTACAGACCACTAGTGTCTGGGTTTTTACTAATAACTTACTAATAGTTGCATTTTCAGATACCTAGCATCACAAGAACTTATTAGTAGCTGTTGAGGACCCTGAGAAATCAAATACACCTTTGCTATACCACATTGGGGGTCCATAAGAGACAGGGCTCTACTGGTACATTGTCACATTTCAGGTCATCCACAGGGTCCATTTAAAATGATTATTACTCCCTTTGAGACTGATCTAACAAGCTGTAAGACTAGCTTCACTAAATGTATTTTGTTTGTCTAAAACTAGGGGACAATTTAAAGTGTACAAGTATGGGTTGGACAAAATTCCACGTTTGTACAGACTCAGTGAAGGACTAAAAACTCTTGGGGTTCTGGACCAAATACTGCCACATCCAGACATCTATCGACCCCCGTTCTGCTATGAACCAAACACTGACCAGGTGGATGGAGCAACAAGAAAGCTGCTGAGGAGGTGGTCCATACTTTCTGGAGGGACTATCTCCAAGATGCAGAAGGTAATTAATAGTTTAATGGTCAAATAAACTAATGCATCTGGGTTTTTTGGTGTGTTTTTTTTACATATTTATTTGCAAAACACTCCTGTACAACAAACATTACAGATTTTTTCTTTGTAATCATAACATTGTCATAAAGCATTGGCTTTTCTCCAACTCCTTCAGTCTGGTTCATTCACAAAGGAGATGATGCTTCTCTACATCAATGTTTCCTCATGCCAACACATGAATCAACTGTATCAAGTTGCCACTACACTGCAAAAAGTGGATTCTAAGCAAGCAAAAAAATTCTTATTTTAAGAAATAAATTCTTATTTTTTTCCCTAAAAAGTAAAAATGTCTTGTCAAGCAAAATTTTCTTGAGAAAGAATTTCTTATTTTAGGAAATAAAATCTAGCCATTTCTTGTCCAGATATATTTGCTAAAAACCTGCTATTTTTTCTTGTAACAAGAAAGAAAGACTTTTTGAATCTTCTTCAGCATTAGACAAATAATATTTTTTTCTTATTTTAAGAAAAAATGAGATCACAACAACTCTTAATTTAAGAACTGATTCTCACAGATAGATTTATACATTCCATTCTTTATTTTTACACTCAAAATGAAAGTGTATCAATTCCATAACTATTAACATTGTTCTGCCATTACAACACTTGCAACAAGATAAAGAGGAGAAGAGGAGATCTGGTAAACTAACAACAATCCCCTACTGTAAAGGTCTAATCCACAGGGTTAGCAGGTTTCATACATAAGACCCCATCTAGACAGATTTTGTTTTTTTGCAAAGGATTTTGAACAGACAGTCTGTACAATTAACTAGTTACAACAATTCAAACTGTGACCTTGATTTGATTGCAATACAATTTGCAGCCTTTGTAACAAACATTATGCAAAAACATCAGACGAGACTGTGAAATTCAATCACATCTCCGAGATATATTTTATGTGTGTAACTATAATATGGGGTATAGTCCACCATTTGGTCAGAAGATATTAATTCATTTGCTTGTGCCATATTTGGAATTTCAATTTTATATGCCATATAATCCCTATCAAAACAAACAGTTGTATATGCCTAAAGCTCAAAACAACACAAAGATGGATTTACAACAAAAATGTTTTTAACCAGTCCAAACTTGGGTAAGTTACCAAAAACTGCATTAACAATTAAAGTTTTACTGGATACATATTTATTCCCATTAAGATTTAACCATTTTACAGATATTGCATGAGTGATATTAGTTCCAAAGAATGCCCTCACCTATTCTCTCTTAGATAGGGCATGTTTTTAACTTCGGATGAAGGTCCAAATATACGTTCAGATGAAAAAATTGGGTGTTCAGCACTACTTACATTCTGGCAACATTCATACATTTGATTGTCTTATTAAAGACTTGCACACATTTTTAAAATTTACTTTAGAAACCCACTGCTTAAAAAAACAATGTTTTGACTCAAATCTCATACACATATGGCAAACTATTGGTCCCAGGTTTTTAATCTGCAATGGAACATGTATTAAATAATGCTGTTTGGGCGTAATGTTGTTATCTGGAAATATGCGTTTCATATGCTTTAAATGTTGTTCAATCAGCATTTTCAGTCTGTCAATAGTTTGAAAGCTTATAACAGGAGCCAACAAAATTTGAACAATCTCTATTAGTTCAGGAATAAGAGAATAGCATTCATTTTCTTTAACTTTATCAATCAGAAAGGGTAGTATTTTTAGAAGAACAATCATTTGACCTGATGACTGCTTTAACTTGTTATCATTTGAAGCTAAAGTACTGTAAGATATTGAACTGGGTTTGTCTCTGACATCCAGTGGAGAATAGGGGAAACCGACTATTTCCGCATTCAAATCTTCCAAGTTAAGTTCACCTAATAGTACCAAATGTTTAATTACACATTTTATTTCCAATGGAGCAATGCCTTCAAGAATGATGTGCATTATATCTTGTGGTGTTTGTTTGATCATGTTGAAGCCTGGAAATTCGATTAGTTTGTTCCTCCTGTTGATGCCATATGTAGTCTTTAAACTGTTTTTCAGAAAGTCAGTACTGGCCATGTCAATGTCATTGCACTGTCTGACATGTCTTTCAAGGGTCCTTTTCTCAAAGTTGTCGTCACTGAAGTACATCTGCATGTCTTCAAACACACATTCACATTGTCGGCATTTACTAAAAGCAAATCCGACTCCCTCTTTGAACCCACAAAGCTCATGCTGAGCTAAAGTGTCACCACAAATTGAAACAACTGCTCCATATATTTCCCTTTCACTAGTTTATGTCTGAATTTTTACACCATTATACAATTTCACCAAATCTGCATGCAGTCTCTCCAATATCTTATCCACTCCACACTGAGAGAGTTCATTTGTATTTGCCATTGCAAGTAGTCTAATTGAAGCTAGTTTGGATCTATATTTAGGATTAATATTTCCCAATGTATAATAAAACATAATTAACTTATTCTTGGAAGCATGAGAGCCGAGTGGGTTACATGTTTCAATTTCATCAGAATAAAGTATTATTTGCAAAGCAGATGGTCGAGTAGAGAATAAAGGGTGTGATTTCACAAGTTCTCCATCTGCAATGTCATATAGGTTTCCATTTCTGTTGTTTCTACCTTCATCCATGATTGCTAAAACCTTTGGATGAGACAATAACTGTTCTAAACTTTGGATGAGGGGGATATAATGAAAGCATTTGGGTTTAGTGGATAGAAGTCTTTTTGTTCCCTTCTTTTTGAAACATGCAGTGTATCCCACTGCCACCTCCTCTGATTCTACATATTTAAAAGTCTTTTTTTATCACACTGTCCTGCCTGTACGTTGTTGAAACTGTTGCAAAGGGATCCTCAATCTGGTCAAACACTGCCATTGCCTCCGCTTCTAGTTTGTTTCCTGGATGTTGCTGAAAGACACCTTGAAGCTGACTCCTCAAATTGGACACCAACAGAGCTTGATACTGCTGTATTGCTGCCACGACATCATTGACACCACTCTGAAAAAAGAAGATGCAAAAATTATTGTTTTATAAATGTAGGTTACAGTTTTTCCACTGCTGACATACACATACCTGTGAAAGATGGTGTTTCTCTCTTGCACACAGCACAATTGAAGTAGCTTGTTTGGTCAATGTGTCATGGTCATCCTATAAAAATATAATCCCAATAAATATTTATTAGAAACAAATAAATATAATAATAATTTCATGATATTTTCATATCATTAGTTTAAACTGTAAGCTTCTGATGTTTAAAGCTATATTAGTTTTTGATGACACTGCTTACTGATACCAAATTTATACAGTCAAACTATTAAAAGTAAAATTGGGGTTATCACCTACAGTAGGCTTACTAAACCAGGTTAGTGAGTGCAATAATGTACTTTTTTTTTTTACATCAATAAATGATTAATAAATAAATTCATGTACATGTACACCTACTGCACATAACTGTTAAGTATTGTAGAATGAACCAAATTGAATACGTGACATTTCATAGTTACCTCACAGTATGATGCTGCAGAAGTATTCTCCGGAGGCTGGACAGGCGCACTTGTAGCTCCATCGCGGCTGGTCCCAGCGCGGGGCGGCGACTCCCGGTGTGGAGAGGTAACAAGGGCGCTTTGCTCAAAGCCATCGAACAGTGAAACATTACTAAAGTCACCGAAATGATCATCCAAAGCATAACAGTCCGGATTGGGTCCTGGCGTTTCCCCGGGCGCTGCGCAGTCGTCCTCTCAGTGCTCTGTCTCTACAGTGTCGCTCAGAGCGGTTCCACTCACGGCGGCATCACCTGCCGGTCGACCCCGTGCTTCAGTCTCCGCGTCCGGGCGCTCCTGATTTGGTCTGTAGGCCCACGGATTACGATCCCGCCACGGGTTCGAGGCTGTCCCGTCCCGATGACTGTGAAGATGTTCTGCGTGGCTTCTCCGGATGTGGTACCAGAGTGAATTGTACACTCGATATTCCCGTTCACAGCCATCAATTCCACAAACCACGCGAAAGTCTGGGCTTCGACTATGAGCAGAGTTGATGTGACTGAGCAAAGATTTGAGGGTAAGGGCAACGAACACAAAGCAAATAACGCAACGCCAAAACATCTTTGGTATCTTTTCGAGAGAGCTAATTTGCGTGTAAACTTGTGAAGTTGAATGTTTATCTTAAAGTTTTCACCCATGATGCATTGCACACTTTGGGTCTGACTACTTCAGTTTTTGGAATGGTCTTATTTTAAGATAATTCTCCTTGAGCTGTGTCTAATATTAAGTGTATTGATGCTTAAAATAGGTACTACATCAGTAAAACAAGTAATGTTATTAGCAAACATGTCTTACCCTATTCTTGAAATCTAGAAAACTTTGCTTAGATAAAGACACAAAAGTTAAATTTTTAAGATTTTCTTTCCCAAAATAGGAATTTTTTCTTAAATATTAGTATTTATTAAGAACATTTTGCTTAAATCAAGCAACATTTAAGTAAAATGCCCCACAATTTTTCACTAAATAAATTTTTTTTTCTGAAATTATTCAATTTTTTTAGGACATTTTGCTTAATTCTAGCTATTTATTTGCTTAAATTTAGTGTTTCTTTCTTGTTTTATAATAAGAAAAATATTCTAGAAATAAGAATTCTTAGCAAGAAAAAAATGCTTACCCCATTGGCAGATTTTTTTGTTTAAAATAAGACAAAATGTCTTATTTTAAGATTTTTTTCCTTGTCTTTAGTAGGGCACTTTTTGCAGTGTACAATTCCTTTCCACCACTTTTGCATCTAATGTCACATATGTTGACCAATTATTGTCACTTTTTTTCTTTTTCATCGTATTTCATGATTATTTTTGCCAATTTAACCACATACACCATTTGTCATGCCCATTATATGAAAGTTTAAACTAATTGTTCCAATATTGACACTTTGAAAACACTTTTTCTGTCCGTTTTTGTCCATTCTAATTTGCAACTTTTAACCAATTTCTGTGGTTTTTAAAATCCCATTTCATAACTTTTTCCACTATTTTTGGCCATTTTTATTTCTGATTAAAACAAGGATTTACATCTTTAACATGACTATATACTATGGCCCAAATAATAGTAAACATCCTGCATAACAGTGAATATTATTCAGATAAATAAATACATGTGTTTATCACATAGAACGACAGACCTTCATTTTGCTGACTTCATGGATGGGGCCCCTAAATGCTCTGTCTCTCTCTCACACACACACACACACACACACACACACACACACACACACACACACACACACACACACACACACACACACACACACACACACACACACAGGCTTGGGGAGTAATGGATTACTAGTAACAGCATTATGTAATCTGGATACAAAAATAATGTAACTATAATCTGTTACAGTACATTTAAAAACATGTAATCAGATTACCAGTATTTTTATTAAAAATGGGGATTACTTAGTGGGATTACTTCTTCAAAGCAAACAGAATATACACCATGCAACAGATACACAGAGTGCACACACACATTGTGACACTTCGTAGCACTTCATCATAAACGTGAAACCAATACTGCCTGCCTAGATGTTTACCATCATGACTCAGGAGTTTTCACTGCATGAAAATTCCTGAGTCACTGTTTGCTGTGACCACACCAAATAAAACATGGAAAGGTAAATTACAAAGATGAATCCAAAGTTAACTTCTGACACAAACTCTCTACACCATAGACTGTAAACACACATCTCCACTACGCATCCTCAAGTTGCCTTCACTGACTGCCAACGCTGTAGGAATTAGGAACATCTACAACGGACACATCCAACAAACAGCAGAGCTGTTACAATATAAAGCTATTATGGTAACAGCTAACTTAAATGATATTGTGCAGTAACATAACAGCTGTATATGTGTTTGTTGTGTCTATCACTGCATGATGCAGAATAACTGCATTTGTTTGTCTAGGAAATAATTTTCAACAAATTGAATTAAAGTCACTTCCTGTACATTACATGAAAGACATGCTGACACACCAAAAATAACAAATAATTAACTATGGAGCATGTTATTACGTAAAACATCTACTTTATGGCACTTTTTTCCTGTAATTTTTTAATTAATTTAAAACCAGAATCAGGAAAACAGAAAAACCAGAAACAGGAAAAAATAAAAACCAAATACAAAAAAAAGGTTTATTTCTGATTGGTTTTAAAATCAAAATAACAATGGTAACACATTATATCATTTGTGTATCGTTTGTCTTTTTTACAAAGTGCATTTGATTCTATATCTATAGCATAAAAAATCTGTGACTGCAGTTGACAGACACATTTTTGCGGAGATACACATGCCTCAAGATGCGTTCAAAGTCCCTGGGAAACCCAGAAATTTGTAAAATATCCCCACACAGCCTCGACACGAGGTGAAAACAAAAGAGGACATGTCTAAAACCAGCCGTATGGTCACCATACATGTCATCATTATTTAATAATGAATAGAAAAAATAAAAATGTAGTGTTATAGTTTGGTCACATGGGGAAGATTTATAGTTTTATTTTCATGAATCTTTGAATTTTGGTGTTGTTTACCATATCTGCATTGAAAAAAGAACCTTGGGATGAAATATTACTTAAAATATATTTTCAAATAAATATCAAAAGAATATGAATTCACTGGAACACATCTGTAAGCTTTGCACACCCAGAAACACAATATATTATGACTGTAAATATCATGTCTGCTATTAAAAACTGTATATTACAATAATTAGCATATTAGCACACACTTAGCTATAATAGAGCTTTTCATCTGTAAACTCTTCTTAGAAACCAATGATCACACAATGTGTTGCCTGTTATCTCACGCTACGAAGTGACTATTGTTGGAATTGTCCCTGTATAAATAAAGTTTCATTGAAATAATATGTGACCTTTGACAAATAAACAGTGGTTGCAAATATCAAACTACTTATGTGTAACTCTACTGTAGTCCAGTCATCACATTTATAAACTATCTTAGTCATCTAGGATCTGTGCACCCTCAGAAAATCAGCTGCTCACATTATTTTGACCTGAAATCATCTGATTTTCCACCGTTTGTAATTCTTCTCCAGTCTGCATTGACTCCTCCCACCAGAGCGTCATGTTTAAGGGAAGAAGAAAATGAAAATGGATAATTTATTATTCATTTTATTTATGAGTTAAAAAATGCAGTTATATTCTGAAAATGAAAAATTATTTCTGTTAATGGATTTTAAATTGAATTATGGTACAGATATACTTCCATAGTTTATACAGTTGACGTAGCGTTTTTATTCTCTATTACAAGTTCACAGTTGTTTTTGTTTGCAATGCCTTTGAATAAGTTGTTTTGTGCCTGACTTGGCTAGCTACGCCACAAGTTTTCCCTCAGTGTCCTTAGGTCTCACATGTTAGATGGCACTTGAACTGAGACATGTTTGAATACTTTACATTGTAGTGTTGCACAAATGTTTGATCATTTTGTTTTTGCCTTCTTCACGTGACAAATCACAGCACTTTATACAGCAGCATATTATGTGTTTTGTTCATTTCTATTTGTTTTGCTTTAAAAAAAGTCTTAAATTGTCTTAAATTTGACATAAAAAGTGTGCAGCAACCACTGTTCCTGGTGTACGGTTCATACTGTTAATAAATGTTGATGGTACTCATACTCCTGGTTGTGATTCTGATAAGATGTTTATTCTAAGAACAAAAACTGGTTTTAAAATTTTGGTTTTAGTTTTAATATAGATTTAGGTTTATTTCAAGATGAGTCAACTTGTATCAAGAAACAGCTTAATCATTTTTCACTAATGCTGAGTCATTTTTTACTTCGATTAGTTGTTTTCTTCTTGTTCCGAAGCTTTAATTTGCATAAATTAAAAAAGCAAAAAAACTTTTAACAAGAATTATTTGTTTATATTCAGTATATTTCACTTGTTATTGTGTTGTAGGAAGTTTTATTTCAAGCAATTTAATCTAATAATCATCCATTTCTGCTTATTTTAACCCTTTAGAATACTTGTCTTGCTAACCACGACATTAATTCTAATTAAATTCAGTACATCTACACGTCTGCTATATGTAGTCACCACTAAAATGTAGTATTTTTTTTCTATATCATCACCAACTCAGGTTGATCCAGGCTGAAAAAACCCATCCCATCTGAGCTGGGACATGAACTGATCCATTTATTCACACATTAGTTCTTCTAATGTCTTTAAACACTTTTATTGATACACACAGACCTGGTCAGAGCAGGTTACACTCCCAGTTAGGATCATGGAAAATAACATTTGCTTCATCTCAGTATCTAGTTTAGACTTTTTTTAGACCTGTGTCCTGGGTATGATGGGTTTACGAGGTGAACAGTACTCAGCCATGTTGGGAAGTCCAGAAATCACACAGCATCTCACCCAATCATACTCGCTGTGGTTCATGCCAGAAAAGACCACAGACCAAGTATTTGTAGTGTAGTCATAGCACTCAACAATTCTGTTTCGTCTTCTACAAGAGACAACAAAGATCTTCTTGTTCATCACTGCAATGTCAAAGTAACTGTGTCTGTGGACCATTTCAGGGACATCGTACCAGGTGTTGGTCACTGGGTCATAAGCCTCAGCAGACCTCAGATCTCTGGACCCATCGCTTCCTCCAACTGCAAAAATGTGGCCCATATATGCAACGACCTCAAGGTCACACCGATGTGTTCCCATGGGAGTGATCAGTGTCCACTGGTTGGTGTCTGGGTTGTAATACTCAGCAGTATTCAGTATTCTATTACTCTGTCCTCCACATATGTAAATCTTGTTGTTCAGTGTGGTGCAGCTGGCGTATCTCCTTCCGAAATTCATTGATGCAATGAACGTCCACTGGTTGATGTTGGGCTGGTAGCATTCAGCAGTTCTGTGTGAGATAACATCATCATCCCTGTAGCCTCCCATAGCGTAGATGCATCCCTTTAGCTCAGTAACACTCATTAAGGCCCGTGACTCCTGCATTGGTGACATCTCCTGCCAAGTGTGTGTGACTAGGTTATACCTCCACACTCTGTTAGAGGGGTTGGTCCATCTTAAACCACCACCCACAATGTAGAAGCATCTACCAAGGAAGACAGTGCTGTAGAGGAATAAGTGAGTCATGGGATTCTCCAGACTAGGATGAGTGTGAACTGTGATCCAGCTGTTAGTTCTGTAGTCAAAGGCCTCTATGGTCTTAGAATATAATCTAAACATCAGTAAGACGGCATTTGGCAAGCGACGGCAAAACAAGGTGTTGTTGATCCCAGACTCAGAGCAGAGTAACGAAGGTTGAGACATGACTTTAAGGGTATCAGAGACCAATAGGTGGGACTCAGGGTTTGTTTTTACCACATCATTGTTAAGCACATTGTCTGTGATGTAACTTTTGTCCATCAGCCCCAGTCGTACCTTTGGTAACAGAGTAGAAATGGCTGCCTGTCGTTCCTCAGGCATGTGGTTTATCCATCTTAAAACACTTTGATAAACTGTGCTCTCCTGGGTCACAGTAAGGTCATCCTGACCCAGGATATCAGCCAGCTCCTGCTCCGCAAGCTGCAAAAACTCTTCACAGAGTGAAACCTCCTCAAAATTCTCACAGATAAAGTGAAAGGCCTCATACTTCAGTTGAAACAAAATGGGAATATACCAGACTTTAGTAAACTGCCACAGCCCAATGCATTTTTCCGGACAGAGATGATCCTTCAGAGCTTCAAAGCATGTTTGTTCCAGACTCTTTACATTGAACTGATGCACTTCCATCATTAGATCAAAAATTTAACTGTTGTCAGAGTGACAGAGATTAAGTAAATTCACTGAGTCCAAGGAGTTTGTGGGTTATTGTGTCTCTCTCAGAAGGGTTTCCCTCATTAAAGAATACTCAATGTGTTTCTGAGTCCTTTGATGTGTGACCAGCTCCTGATGATGTCATCAGCAGAGTGTGTGATGATGTCACAGTGAAATTCACATTGACATTCCTTCTGCTGGCTCCTGATTGGTGGATGGCGTGACAGGTTCTGCGTTCTTTGATATCTGTGTGTGTGGGTGGGGGGGGTGTCTCAGCTATCAATCAATCAATCAATCTTTTATTTGTATAGCGCCAAATCATAACCAATGGTATCTCAAGGCACTTTACAGTAGAGCAGTCTTAGGGACGGACTCTTCATTTTATGGATACACACATATGCATATATACGTATATACACATACATATGTATCCCACACCCAACATGAATTTATCATGGCGGCAAGGAAAACCTTCTGTTAAGCAGCAGGAACCTTGTGTGGATCCCATTCCTATGATGAACAGCCATCCACGTTATGCTGTGTTGGGTGTGTGCAGAGGAAAGGGTGGAGACAGAGTTGTTGAGACTCTGTAACTCCACACTGAGGATCCCACGGACCTGCAAGACAAAAGCCAGAAGGAGTACAGGAGCAAACACACAAGGGAAGAAGCAGACATAGAGGGAGTGTTAGAGAGAGGAATGGGACCCTCTCCGGTCTCTCTCTAACCTAAATGACCTCTCTCTTAACGCCCTCTCCAACCTCTCTCCAACCGAGCATGCTAGACCCCCCCGGCAGTCTATGCCTATTGCGTCTTAACTATGAGCTATGAGCTGGTTCCTAACTAAAAGCTTTACCAAAGAGGAATGTTTTGAGCCTAACCTTAAAGGTAGAGAGGGTGTCTGCCCCCCGAACCGTGGTTGGTAGATGGTTCCAGAGAAGTGGGGCCTGATAACTGAAAGCTCTTCCTCCTATACTACTTTTAGAGACAAATGGAACAACGAGTAGTCCAGCATTTTTAGAGCGTAGTGTTCTGGGGGGATTGTATGGCACTACAAGCTCCTTGAGATAGACTGGTGCCTGTCCATTTAGGGCTTTATAAGTGAGAAGAAGAATCTTGAATTCTATTCTATTTTTTATGGGAAGCCAATGCAGAGAGGCTAATACAGGAGTAATTTGATCTCTTCTCCTAGTTTTAGTCAGTACACGTGCTGCAGCATTTTGAACCAGCTGAAGTGTCTTAAGCGACTTGCTCGGGCAGCCTGCTAAAAGAGAATTACAATAATTCAGTTTAGAGGTAACAAAAGCATGGACTAGCTTTTCGCCGTCGCCCTGAGACAGGATAGATCTGATTTTAGCAATGTTACGGAGATGAAAGAAGGCAGTTCTTGAAGTTTGTTTTATGTGAGAGTTGAAGGAAAAATCCTGATCAAATAGAACCCCAAGGTTTCTAACAGTTGTGCTTCGTGCCAGAGTAATGCCATTTAGGGCAGTTAGACTAGCATAGGTTTCTCTAAGGTGTCGTGGGCCCAGTACAATGACCTCAGTCTTGTCTGAGTTAAGAAGAAGAAAATTTTGGTCCATCCAGGCCCTAATGTCCTTTAGACAGGCCTCAAGTTTAGATAGCTGATTTGTCTCACCTGGCTTCATTGATACATGCAGTTGGGTATCATCAGCATAGCAGTGAAAGTTAACAGAGTATTTTCTCATAACATTACCAAGGGGGATCATATAGATACAGAAGAGGATTGGACCTAGCTCAGAGCCCTGAGGAACCCCGTAGCTTACTTTAGTGTACACAGAAGACCTATTATTCACGTGTACAAACTGGTACCTATCAGATAGGTAGGACTTAAACCAGTTTAGGGCAGTCCCTGTGATTCCAAGTAATTCCTCTAATCTCTCTAGTAGAATATAGTGATCTATAGTGTCAAAAGCTGCACTAAGATCTAATAAAACCAGCACTGAGAGTCGTCCTTCATCTGAAGCCCAGAGTAGATCATTAGTTACTTTAACTAAAGCAGTCTCTGTGCTGTGTTGAGCTCTAAAACCTGACTGGAAGTCCTCGAACAGGCTGTTGTTTTGAAGGAAGTCACAGAGCTGAGCCGCCACAACATTCTCAAGAGTCTTTGAAATAAAAGGAAGATTAGATATAGGCCTGTAGTTTGCTAAAGTGCTGGAATCAAGAGTAGGTTTTGTGAGAAGGGGTTTGATTACAGCTACTTTAAAGGACTGTGGCACGTAGCCTATTGATAGGGATATATTTATTGTCTCCAACAAAGATGGGCAGACCAGGTGTGCACACAATCGCTAAATGTCTGCCTCCACTCCACATGACCAATTTAGAAATGAATGTGAAATAGCCTACAATGATTACAGAAAATGTGCACATTTGCAACCAGCACTGGTGCTCCTATGTCCATTTTAGAATCACAATCACCAAAAACTGTAGGAAAAGGCTTTTTCTAGAATATAATAGTACTATGAAGCATTATGTTTGAAACATAATGATGAGACATCAACATTCATGTCAGCGTTTAGAAGAATGACCAATCCGAGCATTAATATAAGCTTGTAAATACCTTGTTTTAAAATTCATTCTGTAGATTTTCTCGTCTATATAGCACATTTTTGTTGTCGTGTGTTAGTTGTTTAGTGTGTCTGTGTTGTCATTTTGAGTGTTTTATGGATCATTTTTTTTGTATTTTTTTTAAAGCTTTTTCTGTTTTTGTTTTGTTTCTGTTGTTTTGTTATTGTAATTTTCTTGACATTTTGTTGTTGTTTTCTGGAGTTCTGTATATTATGTTGTTCATATAACTTCCAACTTCATAAATTACAATTTTGTTTTGGGGGTCGCATGTGGCCCCCAGGCCTTCAGTTGTTTATGTCTGAACTAGACCATTCAGATGAGCAGAAATTTTATGTGTAGGAAATGTTTCTGTTTGAATTTGGTCTGATTAGTATTTTAATAAATAGATCCTCTGTAGCCTCATTGATATTTAATTTCTGTCAACAGAGAGTTCACCCCAACAAACTGTCAATGTAGACTGACTTAATAGAGTCTGAGAGAAAGCAAAAATCCTCCACTTCTGATGAACATCCTTTGAAGAATTCCACAGATTCCATCGCTGTCCCTCCATGGCGTATAACACAGACAACACTTGACAAGCTTGTGCTAAATTTTGTATGTGAAACCAACCAACCATTTTTTTTGGTTGAGATACCATCTTTTAAGACTATAATAGAAACCTTGCAACCTCAGTGTACAGTAATGACAAGGAAAATATTGTGCTGTAGAATACAGGAAGCTGCAAAGAACATGAAGAGCACAATCATCAAAAAGTTGAGCACTGTGAACCATGTTGCTACCACAACAGACTGCTGGTCTGTCAGCCAGTGTAGTTACTTAGGTGTCACCTGTCACTGGATAGACCCCACTTCTCTAAAGGCTCGCACACATTTGATGTCCTTGCTGCAGCATTGGAGGTAATACATTCTGAGTACCACATCTGGGAAAAAGTAGCCAAGACAACAACAGACAGTGGCTCAAACTTCCTGAAGGCTTTTCAATTATATGGTGTGGATGAGAAATAAGACACAGTTGCTGATGGACAAAAGGAGAGAGACTCCATCCTTGATGATGCGTCAGAAGATTAAAGTGAGTTAGAGGTGGAGTATCAAAATATGTCTGCTATTTTGGACGATGACACCGGCCTTGAGTACCAACTTCCAAAGCACCAAAAGTGTGCATGCCATCTCCTCAATCTCATATCAACTCTTGACACCACTGCTGCAGGAGCTAGCAACGAAATGTTCAGGAGACTGTCTCGGTCTGCTTTGTAAAATGCAATGCCCTGTGGAATAAAACCAGCAGGTCAGCCATTGCTTTTGAAATAGTGGAACGTGAATGACCCAATCAGACGCAATGGAGCTCCCTGTTCCTTGCTGTAGAAAGGCTTGTGTGCATCCAGAATGAGAAACAAGAAAAAGCAATCCGACGTATGCACAGCATTGAAAATAAAGATGTAAGATGGCAGGACTCGCATTGTTAAAAAGTAGAGTAAAACACAAGCACAGGTACAAGAAATCAATGAACAAAAACACACAGGTCAGTAAAAAACAGATAAAAAAAAAACAGGCAAAAAAATAGAACAGGTGAGTACTGGGTTATATGGGAGTAATACAAAGGGGAAACAGACATAACAGATTTTTTCAAGTCAAATGCAAGAGAACCTCTCACTGTGGTGATCAGAGCTTGAATGGCTGTGAAACTGAGCTGCTCCAATTATATAGGTCAGTTAACAAGCAGGTGTACCAATAAAATGTCCTCATTTGCATGTCTTCTTTTTTCCCACGATTCTTGAAAAAATCCTTAAAAATCAACGGAAGGTCCTAGAAACTTGAAAATGTACACACTAAAATCACAGCCTTCTGATGGTCCAAGGTTCGAGCTTCTACGACCTTTCCTAAAATAAAAACACACAAAAAACAGACATCATTTTATTTGACCATTAAACTATTAATTACCTTCTGCGTCTGGGAGATAGTCTCTCCAGAAAGTATCGACCACCTCCTCAGCAGCTCTCTTGTTGCTCCTTCTGGAGAGAGAGGAATGCTGTAAAGATCACCCAAGAGTTTTTAGTCTTTCACATAATATGTACAAATGTGGAATTTTGTACAACCCATACTTGTACACTTTAAAGTGTCCCTTAGTTTTAGACAAACAAAATACATTCAGTGAAGCTAGTCTTACACCGTGTTAGATCAATCTCATGAGGAGTAATAATAATTTAAAGCATTAATTGACAGTACAACAACTAACACTGAATACCTTTTAAATAGTCTTTGAACCCTGTGGATGACCTGAAACATGACAATGTACCAGTAGAGACCTGCCTCAGACATCCTGCATTGGCCAAGCAGTATTGAGAGTGAGTGGTCACGTGGTGAGTTGGGTTGTTTTGGGGGGGGGTTCTGAGCCCGTCAGCCATGATGGTGGTAGACGCCCCCAGAATTTCACACATTCGCCAGAGCTTTACTTTTTGCATAGAGGGATACGACAAGGAAAAAGAAGAAAAGCAATGCAAAAAGAGAAAGCGAAAGAAAAGGGACCTTACAGGGACAAACTGATACCAAGCACAAAAAAGAGGTATTTGGAGAAGCTTGAGATACACCTCATCAGTGGAATTTCACATTTTCTTCTATTGCCTAATTCACCACTAGAAGGCGCTGAAGGTCTGATTTTTTTTTTTTTATATATATATATATATATATATATATATATATATATATATGTTTTAGAGCTCAGTGAGACCTTTTCAACGATGTAAAGCACAAGTTTGTGGCATCTTCCTATCAAAAGTTATTGACCATTTGGTCTGAAAAAAATGGCTGCCAGTAAAAAGTGCTGACAGGGAAATCTGGAAAAATGGTTATAACTCAGGAACGCAAAGTGCTATCGAGATGGGGTCAACTGTTCCTATATCGGCTTAACGGGCCCCTTAACATATGTGAGAACCGGACCTCTCGTTGGTCCCGGAGTCTGAGGTGTGGGCCTTCAGAGATGAACTTGTGTAACTTTCCAGTAGATGGTGCTAGAGGTCTGATTTTTTTGATATGTTATGGAGTTTATTGAGACCTTTCCAACCGTGTAAAGCACAAGTCTGTGGCACACACACAAGCTGAGATACACCTTATCAGTGGAATTTCACATTTTCTTCTCTTGCCTAATTCGCCACTAGAAGGCGCTGGAGGTCTGATTTTTTTTTTAATATGTTTTAGAGAAAAAAATGGCTGCCAGGTCAACTGTTCCTATATCGGCTTAATGGGCCCCTTAACATATGTGAGAACCGGACCTCTCGTCGGTTCCCTTCCGGGCCCCCAGGGGTCTGAGGTGTGGGCCTTCAGAGATGAACTTGAGTAACTTCCCAGTAGATGGTGCTAGAGGTCTGACTTTTTGATATGTTATAGAGT
This sequence comes from Gouania willdenowi, assembly GCF_900634775.1. Lineage (NCBI taxonomy): Eukaryota > Metazoa > Chordata > Actinopteri > Blenniiformes > Gobiesocidae > Gouania > Gouania willdenowi. The sequence goes on along the minus strand of NW_021145070.1, from coordinate 512,556 downwards.
TTGTTGAAACCTTTCCAAAGGTGTAAAGCACATGTCTGTAGCTCATACACAAGCTGAGATACGGTCTGGGTATCATTAGATAATCCCAAATTCATCTGTAAACCAAAACTAAATAACCGTTTTTCTTCCTCTCCTTTTCAAACAAAAAACAAAAAAAACGTTTTACCGTTTTAATCAAAAAACCATAAAACAAATCAAAATTGGCCCGATTTTCGATTTTCCCGTGTCCTTTTCTCCTTTTCCCTTTTACAATTGAACATTGAAAAACACCAGTTTCCGTTTTCCATTCTCCTTTCCCTGTTTAGAATTGAAAATAGAAAATCAGCTGTTTACTTTTTCCGTTCTGAACGCTGAAAAGAAAAACGAAGTCACGTGACCGAGGTCACGTGGTCTGGCTTTTTTTTTTCAGCCGACATGCGAAAGTGATGGTGTCAGAATAAAAGCATACAGGGAGAGAGAATATAAGCAGTCACATGATCTATCACAGAGAGTGATACATCATTAAAAGCTTTACAAAAGCTACATAAAGATCAAGTTTTGGTGTTTTTTTTAATTTCAACATGAAATTGCTGAGCAGGCCTGTCGTGTTTTAAAAACATAATCCTAAATGACCAGCAGAGGTCCCCACATCCTAACAAACAATATGAGACACCAAATCCCTCCTGAAATATGATCAGACTAAGATGAACGTTTTATGGCTCGCAGTGTTTTCTTACATTACATGTTTATTCAAACACACACTTTTATGAACTCATATCAGGATGAGAGTGGTGATGTGGAGACACGCTAGAGATGTCCCTAAAAGGTAAAAAAGAGCTGTGTCCACATTGCAGCAATTCTGTACTGCATTTGTATCCCGAATCAGATGATCAGTCATTCCTCAAACTCTTTGCACGTTGTGAAGGTCTGATGCCTCTCTACTGAAGGCATCGCTGTCATTTCTTTCAGCAAGGCTGGATCTTTACACTTCCTGAGACGTAAATCACAATCATGTATATGTTCCCCTCAAACACTTCAATAGGCTACAATTAATCAGCTGGTTTTTGTGACATATATATTTCATGGTAGTATTAGTAAGAGTGGTCAAAGATTAGATCCAATATTTTTTATTACAAAGTATTTATATCTTTTGACATTTCTATGAACAAAAAAAGTGCCACAATAACAATTAGAAAAAATATCAGGCACATTTAAAATATTGAATATACAGTAACTGACATTATGTAAAATAGTGCATTAGCAAGTTTTAAAATCATAATTAAAACTACATGTTAAAATCAACATACTGTATATGCTTGTTTTTTTTAGACAACAGTCTCAACTATAGCATAGAGGAACATAGACATCACCTGAGCAAGTAACTTATTGTGTGTATTCACATCATGCAAAGGTCCCTTACTGTAAATGCTACTTGTCTCTCATTCAAGGCATAAGCCACAATAAAAGCACATTTCAATGTTACTGTCACCAATAGAGACAAATAGTCAAGCAGATGAAGTGGGATTTCAAAAGATGTCATGGTTCACTCTTTCTAAAATGTATAAATATTCGTCTAATTTCATCCTTGTTAGTGTTTAAATCAAGTGTTAGTCAATATATTTAAAATGTACAATATGTCAGAATTGTTCCTACCACTAGGGTGTTCTTGTTGTCCCCTCACACAATATGTACATGATGACATGGAGCATTACTTCCAGGTTCTTTATGAAAACAATGTCAGAATAATCCTGTCTATAATTCAAAGCCACACTGTTGCAGTGTCCTTTTAGCCTCTTCTGTGTTAATGGAGACTTGACTCATACAGTCAATTTAACATCAGTAAACTTTGACCAAGGTCTTTCACTGAGTTGTTACAGTCATTTAATTTCCCATTTAAAGTCAGTGATACATTGATTATTGGTTTAAAGCATATGAATGTACATGTCCAAAAATTCATTTTAAAAGACTGTTCATTTCTTTTAGTAGTTTGTTGAACAAACACTCTTCATAACATATAGAACTATTTCCTCTTAACTCATATACTCCAAATTCTGCTGACTCTAATGCTTTTGGTTGGAAAAACACTGAAAAATAAACAACCTGCACTCGGCCACTAACATCTTCTTTATCCTTTGTTTGTATTAAATGAAACTAGACAGAAAGTCGGTTTGGAAATACATGACTCTGATTTGGAGGGGAGTACGTTTCAGAAAGAGAGTTGTCCCCTCATGTATTGAAGAACTTAACTTTAACTCCCACATTGACTGTTGTATTGGTTACTATGGTTACTGTTTGTGTTCCTCCCTGTGTTAAGTGTTTATATAATGTGAGTCCATGTAACAATCTGGGGACAAGTATTGTATTGTTACGGACTGGGTCCTATGTTTATGTTGTTCTACTTGTTGTGTATTCAATGATTCACTAATGTTGAGATGTCCCATGGCTTTGAATGCACCATCGTTACGTACAGCTTTCCCTACCAATGTGTATCTTTGTTTACGGGAGTTCTAAGTGGTGATTGGCTGGGAGGCTGGGGGGAGGAGGTGTGTAAGCGGGGGAAAAAGAGTGTAAATGAGAGTCGGGGTGAGTTTGGAGGGAGTAAGACGGTACCTGCGTTCTGTTGATTTTGGCGTTGACTACGGCCCACAGTAGTCGGGTTTCAACGTGCTTCATTAAAGACTACAAAACTTGGATTACGGCTGGAGGCTCGTCATTACAGTATGTATACTCAACATTTCCTGGACTTCATGAATGGAATAGAAATTACTTAATTAATATCAGAGTACACACACACACACACACACACACACACACACACACACACACAGAAAAGTATCTTGGCTGTCCTGACCTGGTAACTCAATACCAACAAAATTCATACACCACAACACATTTGTCACATTACAAAATGTCACAAACCATTTCTGTTCCTGGGAGATCTTGGGTGACCTTAGTTCCTGTGGGTTGTTGCTACAGTTGACCTGCTGTTGTTTAGCATCATTGTAGGAGGCGTGGTTTGGAGAATTAAGCGTAAGACACAATTTGTACCAGCAAATGTCACCTTTTGGTTAAGGTGATACTCATTATTGGTAGAAACTTTCACGGGATGTTTGGTGTGTTGCTACGGAGACAACATAGGCCCAACACCTTTTTAACTGCTGTACGCCACGTTATGAAGTAATAGAGATTTATAATGGAAATATGTGGACTATTAATTGAATACTGTACATATGGCATTGATGAAGATAATTATTTAATGAGAAATAAATATTCTGTAAACAAAGAACATATTGGACTGTCTTATTTCACAATTTTATGCTCAGAAGAAAACCAGCAAGCGCGTCAATGAATAGGCTAGAGTCTATACATCTATACAGTCCCTCAGTGGCTTTAGTTTATAACAATTATAATGATGATGTTGATCTGAAAATTGCTATGTTCATATAATCAGTCCTAACAATATTTGAATTAGCATATCTTTCTGTGTGTGTGTGTGTGTGTGTGTGTGTGTGTGTGTGCGTGTGTGTGTGTGTGTGTGTGTGTGTGTGTGTGTGTGTGTGTGTGTGTAGAAGCCAGCAGCCCTTGTCTGCTCACTCCTGCGAGCCTTTATCTGTCAGCTGAGTTGAGGTTTATAAAGTGCAGGATATACGGAAGGATTTGTTTTTGTGTTGAATGTTTCTATAATACAAGAATTATTTCCTCATACAAAAGTATTATTGTTTATACATGAATTAGGGGTTTGGATGTGTATCATTATTACAGTATTATTTTTTATTTACTTGGTCTTGGTTTCATCAGGTTGCTGTGTAAGACTAGGTCACTGTACACAGCAGATACACAAAATAAATAAACTATCATGATGTCATTAAGCATACATACTGTACATAACAGTTGACTGTGGTCAGCAAGCTGAATGAAAATCAGAGGCAGTCGTAGACATGTACCTGCTTAACTAAGCTGCTAAATATGTTTATTGAATAAAACATACAGTGTAATGGGTTGACTGAACTTTTACATTTTTATAGGCTATAATTGGAGAAAAGCTTGGTTTGCATCTACCTCTGTGTATGATTTGAAAAGTAACTACTGTCTCTAAATAAACACAAACTATAGTATTGATATAACATTATTTGGCAGCGAAACAGTAAAAATAACAATAATAATTACTTCAAAGCACTGGCTGCTGGGAATTATTTTTGAAGAATTGAGACAAAGTAAAAAACAATGCAAAAGTTATAATTTGCTGTCCTACAAACAGATAAATATCCACTGCATCAATTTATGAATAATTAAATAACAACTCAGGTTTTTTTTAACAGTTTGCAAAATAAAAAAACTAAAAATGTGGATTTAATAATATGCTAAAAAGAAAAACATGGACAACTACATATACAATATAAAACTAGACTCAAAGCAACTTATTTTTAAACGCCTCAAGCCATTCATTTTTTGAAACTGTCTCTGTACCAGTTGTATGTCTCACTGTACCACTTGTGTGTCTCAATGTACCAGTTGTGTGTCCAATGTACCAGTTGTATGTCTCACTGTACCAGTTGTATGTCTCACTGTAGTGTGTCTCACTGTACCAGTTGTGTGTCCAATGTACCAGTTGTATGTCTCACTGTACCAGTTGTATGTCTCACTGTACCAGTTGTGTGTCTCACTGTACCAGTTGTGTGTCTCACTGTACCAGTTGTATGTCTCAATGTACCAGTTGTATGTCTCAATGTACCAGTTGTATGTCTCACTGTACCAGTTGTGTGTCTCACTGTACCAGTTGTGTGTCCAATGTACCAGTTGTATGTCTCACTGTACCAGTTGTATGTCTCACTGTACCAGTTGTATGTCTCACTGTAGTGTGTCTCACTGTACCAGTTGTATGTCTCACTGTAGTGTGTCTCACTGTACCATTTGTGTGTCCAATGTACCAGTTGTGTGTCTCAATGTACCAGTTGTATGTCTCACTGTACCAGTTGTATGTCTCACTGTACCAATTGTGTGTCCAATGTACCAGTTGTGTGTCTCAATGTACCAGTTGTATGTCTCACTATACCAGTTGTATGTCTCACTGTACCAGTTGTATGTCTCACTGTAGTGTGTCTCACTGTACCAGTTGTGTGTCCAATGTACCAGTTGTGTGTCTCACTGTACCAGTTGTGTGTCTCAATGTACCAGTTGTATGTCTCACTATATCAGTTGTATGTCTCGCTGTACCAGTTGTATGTCTCACTGTACCAGTTGTGTGTCCAATGTACCAGTTGTGTGTCTCACTGTACCAGTTGTGTGTCTCAATGTACCAGTTGTATGTCTCACTATATCAGTTGTATGTCTCACTGTACCAGTTGTGTGTCCAATGTACCAGTTGTGTGTCTCACTGTAGTGTGTCTCACTGTACCAGTTGTATGTCTCACTGTACCAGTTGTGTGTCCAATGTACCAGTTGTGTGTCTCACTGTAGTGTGTCTCAATGTACCAGTTGTATGTCTCACTGTACCAGTTGTATGTCTCACTGTAGTGTGTCTCACTGTACCAGTTGTGTGTCCAATGTACCAGTTGTGTGTCTCACTGTACCAGTTGTATGTCTCACTGTACCAGTTGTATGTCTCACTGTAGTGTGTCTCACTGTACCAGTTGTGTGTCCAATGTACCAATTGTGTGTCTCACTGTACCAGTTGTGTGTCTCAATGTACCAGTTGTATGTCTCAATGTACCAGTTGTGTGTCCAATGTACCAGTTGTGTGTCCAATGTACCAGTTGTATGTCTCACTGTACCAGTTGTATGTCTCACTGTACCAGTTGTGTGTCTCACTGTACCAGTTGTATATAAGTTGTGACAGTAGATGATGTGGTAAATGTGACTCGAGGCAATGGATACAATCATATTTCAGGAGGGATTTGGTGTCTCATATTGTTTGTTAGGACGTGGGGACCTCTGCTGGTCATTTAGGATTATGTTTTTCAAACACGACAGGCCTGCTCAGCAATTTCATGTCAAAATTAAAAAAACACCAAAACTTGATCTTTATGTAGCTTTTGTAAAGCTTTTAATGATGTATCACTCTCTGTGATAGATCATGTGCCTGCTTTATATTCTCTCTCCCTCTATGCTTTTATTCTGACACCATCATTTACGCACGTCGGCTGAAAAAAAAAGCCAGACCACGTGACCTCGTGTCACGTGACTTCGGTTTTTGTTTCAGCGTTCAGAACGGAAAAATGAAACAGCTGATTTTCTATTTTCAGTTCTAAATGGGGAAAGGAGAATGGAAAAGGGAAACTGCTGTTTTTCAATGTTCAATTGTAAAAAGGAAAAGGAGAAAAGGACACGGGAAAATCGAAAAACGGGCCAATTTTGATTTGTTTTATGGTTTTTTGATTAAAACAGGAAAACGTTTTTTTTGTTTTTTGTTTGAAAAGGAGAGGAAAAAAAACGGTTATTTAATTTTGGTTTACAAATGAATTTGGGATTATCCAATGATACCCAGACTGCAGAATTTTCTGAAAAGTTTGATGCCTCAATTGTTGAAATTGGTTGAAAACTGTGGGACGAGTTTGAGAGGACGGAAGAATAATAACATATAATAATAAAGTACGACGAATACAATAGTGATGATGCCAATGCATCCTCACTAATCAATCAATCAATCAATCTTTATTTGTATAGCGCCAAATCATAACCAATGGTATCTCAAGGCACTTTACAGTAGAGCAGTCTTAAGGACGGACTCTTCATTTTATGGATACACACATATGCATATATACGTATATACACATACATATGTATCCCACACCCAACATGAATTCATCATGGCGGCAAGGAAAACCTTCTGTTAAGCAGCAGGAACCTTGTGTGGATCCCATTCCTATGATGAACAGCCATCCACGTTATGCTGTGTTGGGTGTGTGCAGAGAAAAGGGTGGAGACAGAGCCGCTGAGTCTCTGTAACTCCACACTGAGGATCCCACGGACCTGCAAGACAAAAGCCAGAAGGAGTACAGGAGCAAACACACAAGGGAGTAAGCAGACATAGAGGGAGTGTTTGAAAGAGGAATGGGACCCTCTCCGGTCCCTCTCTAACCTAAATGACCTCTCTCTTAACGCCCTCTCCAACCTCTCTCCAACCGAGCATGCCAGACCCCCCCTCCCGGCAGTCTATGCCTATTGCATCTTAATTATGAGCTATGAGCTGGTTCCTAACTAAAAGCTTTATCAAAGAGGAATGTTTTGAGCCTAACCTTAAAGGTAGAGAGGGTGTCTGCCCCCCGAACCGTGGTTGGTAGATGGTTCCAGAGAAGTGGGGCCTGATAACTGAAAGCTCTTCCTCCTATACTACTTTTAGAGATGAATGGAACAACGAGTAGTCCAGCATTTTGAGAGCGTAGTGTTCTGGGGGGATTGTATGGCACTACAAGCTCCTTGAGATAGACTGGTGCCTGTCCATTTAGGGCTTTATAAGTGAGAAGAAGAATCTTGAATTCTATTCTATATTTTATGGGAAGCCAATGCAGAGAGGCTAATACAGGAGTAATGTGATCTCTTCTCCTAGTTTTAGTCAGTACACGTGCTGCAGCATTTTGAACCAGCTGAAGTGTCTTAAGCGACTTGCTCGGGCAGCCTGCTAAAAGAGAATTACAATAATCCAGTCTAGAGGTAACAAAAGCATGGACTAGTTTTTCGGCGTCGCCCTGAGACAGGATAGATCTGATTTTAGCAATGTTACGGAGATGAAAGAAGGCAGTTCTTGAAGTTTGTTTTATGTGAGAGTTGAAGGATAAGTCCTGATCAAATAGAACCCCAAGGTTTCTAACAGTTGTGCTTTGTGCCAGAGTAATGCCATCTAGGGCAGTTAGGCTAGCATAGGTTTCTCTAAGGTGTCGCGGGCCCAGTACAATGAGCTCAGTCTTGTCTGAGTTGAGAAGAAGAAAATTTTGGTCCATCCAGGCCCTAATGTCCTTTAGACAGGCCTCAAGTTTAGATAGCTGATTTGTCTCACCTGGCTTCATTGATACATACAGTTGGGTATCATCAGCATAGCAGTGGAAGTTAACAGAGTATTTTCTCATAACATTACCAAGGGGGATCATATAGATACAGAAGAGGATTGGACCTAGCACAGAGCCCTGAGGAACCCCGTAGCTTACTTTAGTGTACACAGAAGACTTATTATTCACGTGTACAAACTGGTACCTATCAGATAGGTAGGACTTAAACCAGTTTAGGGCAGTCCCTGTGATTCCAAGTAATTTCTCTAATCTCTCTAGTAGAATATAGTGATCTATAGTGTCAAAAGCTGTACTAAGATCTAATAAAACCAGCACTGAGAGTCGTCCTTCATCTGAAGCCCAGAGTAGATCATTAGTTACTTTAACTAAAGCAGTCTCTGTGCTGTGTTGAGCTCTAAAGCCTGACTGGAAGTCCTCGAACAGGCTGTTGTTTTGAAGAAATTCACAGAGCTGAGCTGCCACAACTTTCTCAAGAATCTTTGAAATAAAAGGAAGATTAGATATAGGCCTGTAGTTTGCTAAAGTGCTGGAATCAAGAGTAGGTTTTTTGAGAAGGGGTTTGATTACAGCTACTTTAAAGGACTGTGGCACGTAGCCTATTGATAGGGATATATTTATTGTCTCCAACAAAGATGGGCAGACTAGGGGAACAACTTCTTTAAACAGCTTAGTTGGGATCGGATCTGAAAGGCAGGTCGATGGTTTGGAGGATGAAATAATAGAGTTAAGTTCCTGAAGTCCTATATGTGTGAAACAGTTTAGGTTAGGCCTATTTACATTTAATGGTACAGCAGGCCCAGGTGAAGGCAGGGAGTGGCTAATTTTATCTCTAATCTTGTGAATTTTATCGTTAAAAAATGTCATAAAGTCCTCACAGCTGAGGGCTAGAGGAATCATGGGCTCAATAGAGCTCTGACTTTGTGTTAGCCTGGCTACAGTGCTGAAAAGGTACCTCGGATTATTTTTATTTTCTTCAATTAGTGAGGAGTAGTATGTAGATCGACTATGTCGTAAGGCTGTCATGTATTTACTATGGCTTTCTTGCCAAAGTATTCGTGACTCCTCTGTTTTATTGGAGCGCCACATTCTCTCTAATTTACGGGTTGTCTGTTTGAGTGTGTGAGTTTCAGAGCTAAACCACGGAGCTTTCCTCTGACGTTTAATAGTTTTTTCCCTCAATGGGGCAATTGAGTCCAAGGTGGATTTTAGTAGACTAGCAGAGCTATCGACAAGCAGATCCAGTTGAGAGGGGTTATAATTAATATCATAGTTATTTATTGGATGGTGCACTGAGTTTAAGGCAGCAGGAATGGCCTCTTTAAATTTAGCCACAGCACTGTTGGATAGATTTCTACTTGTAACTATTTTATTGCACAGTGCGAGATCCTCTAGGATAATGTTAAAAGATATTAAAAAGTGATCTGATAGCAGAGGATTTTCAGGGTAGACTTTTAGTTCATTAATATCAAGGCCATATGTTAGAACAAGATCAAGAGTATGATTTAAACGATGAGTAGCTTCATTAATAGTTTGAAAAAAGCCAACTGAGTCTATTAGGGACATAAAGGCTGAGCTCAGGCTATCACTATCTTTGTCCACATGGATATTAAAATCTCCTACTATCAGTATTTACTAATACACTGTTTACTAATAACAGTAAACAGTTTAAGCAGCTTTCATTCACTGTTTATCACTGTTGAACATATCAATAGTACCATCTGATGGATATCCACAATCTAGAAGTGATGCTGATTGGCCCCAAACACAGTCAATACAGGGTCACAATGAGTCTGTGTATCTGGTTTAGTTAGTGTTCAATGACGTGTGAAAGTCAAAGTGAGTCAGGTCACACAGAGAGGAGAGGGTGAACAATTAACCACCTGCACCTGTGCTGCCTTCACTCAACCTGGGATTTTCTGCCTCCTGCTAATGGTTGAATATATTCTACTGTAAAGAGGAGACTTTGATAAAGAAGTGTTTTAGATCAAACTAGTTCAGCTCTTTCTGATCAATCTAAGCACTCTTCTAACCTGGATATCAGGGATCATATGTTAGGGTTTCCTATAGAGACTCTATTTTCCCACACTCTCCTGGGGAAAGTGAATGCACCTCATAATGAAATGCAGAGCAGCTGATGGAGAAGCTGTGAGATGTTACAGAAGCTGTTTAGAAAGATTTGAAGCTTTTCAGAGAGCTAACATGCTAATGAACCCTTGTTCACTCCTTTATCTTTACATACACTTGTACACTTCATGTACACAAACGCTCCATCTCATTAAAGTGCAATAAAAATGTATTGCATGAACATATATCGCCAAAAAGGAAAACTCAATATATCTTGAATCACGATACACTGGCCATCTCTATGTCATTAACAATAAAATAAGGAGGCTCTTTTACTTTACAGCCAGGCCTGCATGGGGTTGACACCCCTCTGTGTAGAGTTTGCATGTTCTCATCATGCCTGTGCGGTATTTCTCTATTAGTACTCTGGCTTCTTCACACAGCCCAAAAACATGTACTGTATGTTAGAATAGCTGTGGTTTTCATAATACATTGTGTTTGTCATTATTCTCTATCCCTTTACAATTAAGATTTCTATTTTACAAATACCTCATTTCATAAATGTCTTAACTTATCTCTCCATAAAATACGTTGCTGCTTTGTTCCCTCTTATGTGTTAAAAGAGAATGGAAGGGTCTCTCATTGAGGTTTATTGATTTATTTCATTCAAGAGATTAAAATACATTTCTTTCTTGTCCACATTGAAAAAGAAATACATTTTTATGAAAAGATTATTGCATCAAAGAAGGGTGAACGCTTAGCATAAGTAAGCACTATCCACAAATATAAACCATGTGACCATGTTATTAAAATTATATACTGTGTTTTAAATAACCACAAAGGTTCACATTGATTAGCACTGTGTTTTATGATCTTTCAGAGTCCAAGGCAATGGTTGAAAAACACTTTATCTAACACCTTTTATAACACCTGAAACCACAACTGTTCGCACTTCTCACTTATGTCTAGATGTGATATAAGCATGTTTTGTATTCATTGACTAGTCACTGATAGAACCTAATCATGATTCATTTATGACTCTGGGGAAAAGTCCACAAATCGAAGGATGTCTACCAGGTATATACTGTAATCACGATGTAGAACTCATATGTTAGGACAAACTTTGTGACACCAACTCAGGTTGTATTCTTTTGTCCTCCTTGATTTACCTGTTAATAAATCAAGTCATTATTGCAACTAAGAAGGCATATCTCTCATTTTTCCTCTGTGTGACTCTTTTTGGTTTTTAAGGCACAACCTTAAAATAATTCCAGTAACAGATTGGTCCTTCGAGAGCCGGATTGCTGCTTCTTTCTCTTCACCACCGTTGGTAATCGCCATCTGACCGTTAAGGTAAGAACTCCGACATTGTTGTCGTTAAAAAGAGGTTCTAACTGGTCCTTTGACGATCCCACGGAGGTGTTGTGAAACGCATGCACTTGAACAAACACGTGAGTCACAGAGGTATGCTTTCTTTTCTTTTGAATTTGCAAGAGAATCTATGGTTAGGGTCTGATCAACCCAAACCTATAGTAGACTTGGAAGTTGGACTTCTAAGTGGCTTTTTCCATCTTAAAAGCAGTGTCAAGTCTGGGACTAGTAGAATCTTCTGAAAAGTTTACACGTCAGGGACTGTGGTCTTTTCACTTAAAGGAAGTTGTGGGTTTTGAGTTCAGCACGTATACTGAAATACTCCGTCACGTCGTTAATATTGTGGAGCTCATAGGTCAGGGACCTTAAAGTCAGGGACTTTTAAATATGTTTCTTGTGCTATATGTGTGTAAAGTGAAGGTCTGTGGTTGCTGTTCAAAAGTGTTTGTTTCAGTTTGTTATGTTGGACTTGTAAAAGTGTTGTCTGACAATTTGAAGTTTTTTGTTTCTTGTTGTTTCTTTCTTTCTGGATATCTTGTTTTTCTTCAAAGATAACTGTGGTTGAACGTTACTCTTCTTTTGCTAAAGTGTTTGAAACTTTAACACTGTCCTTTTCTTTTACTGTCTGATTCAGAGCGCACAGGTGTGTGTGTGTGTGTGCATACTTTTATTGCCTGCGAGTGAGAGTGAGAGGGCAATTTTAGACTACTCTTTTCCCCTTGCTTGAAAGTGTGTGTGTGCTCTTTGCGTAAGCTAGATAACTCTCTTTTGTGACCCACTAACTGCAGTAATGGGGAACAAGGCTGCTAAACAAGAGAGTGAACTAGTTGGTGATGTAAAATTCATGTTCACCCAAAATCCAAACACGATTAAACATCTTAAGAAATGGAAAGAAAAATATGATTTTTCAGGGACCCTCCAACTCAGAGATTGTGCTGTTTTGACTGTCAAACTTGAGGAGAAGTTCAAGAACACTAAGCGGACTAAAAAGCGCGCTAAAACAAATCGTTATGGCTCAATGTTGGATTAAAATTGCAAAAAACCGTGCAGAGGGTTTCAAAAAGAAACAAGAAGAGACTAAGCAGACTCCTACCGTTGCTTTTTATGACAAGAGACAGGATAATGATGAGTGTACTGCTTTTTCACAGCGTGCTCCACCTGTGAGTGGTGAAACTGGTTCAAGCTCAGCTGCTGGGCTTGACACAACTCCGTCTGCTCCTCCTGCGTACAATTCTGAAGCCGTAGCGGACCGAGTGGTACCTCCGATCAGAATCGAGAGTAGTGACATGACACTCCGAGGTGGTAAAATCAAGATACTTTACTCAGTAAAGAAAACTAATGCTGATAATTTGCTTTCAGAGACACTGAATGAGACTGACCTTTGTCCGATGATTGAGGTTGCAGGACATGACGGGCCAGTTCATGTTTATAGACCATGGACAGCTTCGGATGTTAGGAAAGCTATTGAGAATATCCCTCATCCTCGTGAGTCTCTTAAACAGTTTGATGCTGGGATTAAAGGTTTAATTCACAGTTATAGGTTAGACTCCACTGAAGTTGAAGTGGCAGTGCGTGCTATTTTAACTACCGAGTGGGCTTTGACGGCTGGTAATTGGAGTCCACTACGGAATAACATGGCAATTAAATATGCAACTGTTGATGATCAGTCTGGCTCAGCTGTACTTGGGAATTTTTCAGCATTGATGGAGAAAATTACAGCACGCTATAAAAAAACACCTGATTGGATTCAGATAAATAGGTGTACTCAGAAAGACGATGAAGATGAAGAACTTATTTTGGCAGGTTATCAACTGTTTTTGATTTTCACAGTGGAATTGAGAAACCAGGAGATGTGAATGATACCAGCACTCCCTACTCACAACAGTTGAAGAATGCCTTGCTTACTGGAGCAAGACATGAACTCTCACAGTTTGTAACAAAACACATGGCAAACCACAGAACTGCTAACTTAAATGATGTGCTAGAACACCTTAAACATGCTGAGAAATGGTTTAAAGACAAAGAGAGGAAAAATAAGAAGAAGACTAAAACCATCTTCTTCCATGAGGATGACACTGACATTTATCTTAACGCTGACTCTCCTTCTCCTCAGAACAGGTCACCCATGTCTCAAAACAGGACTTGGGGGAATAGGAGTAACCTCAGAGGAAATGAGAACCAAAACAAGTTCAGGTCACGAGATAACGATGTGTGCTACGTTTGTGGAAAAACTGGTCACTGGGCAAGAACGTGTAAACAGCGAAAGGGAGTGAAGGATGTGAGACAGAGACATCCTGCTCAGCAATGACTAGATAGAGACACAGTGAGTGTACATGGTGGTCTGCGTAAAAGTGAGAATTTAACGGTAAATGACACATCCAATCTTAATAAAATTGTTATTGACCCAACAGCCCAATCATCGTTTACACCTGTTACAATGCAGGATGCACAGGAAATTCTCTGTTATAAAGCAGCAGAGTTTTTAACATTGAATGTCAACCCACCCACTATTCTTTTGACTGTTGATGGTATAACTGTTCCATTTTTGATTGACACAGGAGCATGCAGATCTGTAATACAAGCTGATGCCTTACCAACAGTTAAGCTGTCTGGAAAACATGTGGTCTGCAGAACAGCCAGCAGTGAGTTGTACAAAGAACCTGAGTCACAGGATCTAGAGGTCGTAGACACTGATACACATAGAAATGTGTATTGTAGGTTTTTCGTTTCCTCTAAATGTCCATGTAACTTGCTTGGACGAGATTTGATGACTAAATTACATCTTGCTCTGGTACCAGACAAACATGCTATCACTGTTCGACGTCTAGCAGACACTTTTGTTAATCAATATGAATGTGAACCCAATTACTGGTATTCTTTGGATCTGACTGACTTGCCACTCCCCAGTTTTAACAACTTGCTTGTTATTTAACAATAACTTGCTCAAAAGCACAAGATAGAGTTTTGCCCTCATCTGTTTTCATGCAAGCTGAAGACTTACATTGTACCATGTATTTCAGATCTACATGTGGCCCTGATGCAGAGTACGAAGCCAAGCTGAGACAACTTGGGGATGTCAAACTCTTTTTGAATGACATTTATTGGACGCATGTAGGAAACTGTGCAGTATCAGTTTCTCTCCCTTCTGCAGCTGAAGAATTATTTTCAGTGCCTCACTCTGTTCCCCATGTCTCTCTCTCAAAACAGCATGGTGAATTTTGGGAAAATCTTGGAATTTGGATGAAAAACTGCACCATGGCAAATGATTGGCGTCTTTTAGAACCTGACACGTGGTTCAGTGATTCTTGTGGCACGTACCGATCCAACTTGAATTGAGTGATGTATGCCAAGCCATCTACACACCTTTCTATTGATAAGAATACCAAAGGTCATTGACTATTGGATTCTTCAGTTGATAAGCTATCTGAATTGGCATCCGTCCCAGAATGTTTATGGTTGAAAGGCAAATCTGATGTTGGCCTTATCAAAGATGCTGCACCTGTTGAGGTCAAACCTAAGTCCACTTTCAGACCTTATCAGCGCCAATATCTTTTGAAGCCAGAGGCGGAGGAGGGTATCTCTTCCACCATTTTTGAACTTTTGAACGCAGGGGTAATAATTGAATGTCCTGACTCACCCTGCAACACACCTTTGTTTCCTGTCAGGAAAGCTCCACCATCAGTTGGATGGAGGCTAGTGCAGGATTTAAAAGCAGTTAATGATGCTGTCATTCCACGTTCTCCCTTGGTACCAGATCCACATGTACTACTTAATGATTTAAGACCAGATGCAAAGTACTTTACTGTTATTGACATTTCTAATGCGTTTTTCTCTGTTCCAGTGCACAAAAACAGCCAGTTTTGGTTTGCGTTTACATATAGAGGGAAAAAGTATACTTACACTCGCGTACCGCAGGGATTTTGTGAAAGCCCTACGATATTCTCTCAAGCAATGTCAGTTAACATTTCAAAGTTTATACCTCCAAATGGTAGTCATATTCTACTTTATGTAGTTGACATCTTTTTGACGCATCCTTCTGAAAAAGCTTGTAAACATGACACGATTGCTTTATTAACTTTCCTTGCGAACAACGGGCATAAAGTAAATAAAGACAAGATGCAACTATGGGAGGAGAAAGTTAAATATCTGGGGCATATCGTTTCAGGAGAAGGAAGAATGATAGATGAAAACAGGAAAACTGCTATTCTAAAAGTTCTCTAAAAGCCTTTGAGTAAAAAACAAATGATGTCTTTTCTTGGTATGGTTAACTGCTGTAGATCATGGATATGCAATTATGCTGAGATTACTTCTCCACTGCATAATCTTTGTTATGACACACCTCTGGCTGCATCTGACCTTTTAACATGGACACCAGAGGCAGACCTGGCTTTTAATAAGATTAAGACGGTAATGGTATCTGCTGGAGTTTTGGGGTTTCCAAACTACAAGAAACCTTTTACTCAAACTGTTGACTGCAGAGATGGTCACATGACATCTGTTTTGACTCAAACGTTTGGTGACAAAGAGCGACCAATAGCTTACTACTCTACAAAACTTGATCATGTTGCTAGGTCTTTGCCAGTTTGTGTCCAAGCTGTGATTGCGGCCTCCATGGCTGTGCAATCTTCTGCTTCGGTTGTTTTGTTTCATGAGATAACACTTAAAGTTCCACATGCAGTTAGTGTTATACTATTACAGAACAAGATATCTTACCTTTCACCGGCTAGACATTTGTCATGTACTGTATGACTACGTTGCTAAGCCAACCTCATTTGACAATTGAAAGATGTACAACTTTAAATCCATCAACTTTAATACCAATTGAAACTGATGGCGCGTTTCATGATTGTTTGACAGAGATCTCTGAGAAGGTTTTACCAAGACAGGATCTCTCGGATGTGCCTTTGATGACACCAGATATTACAATGTTTGTTGATGGTTCTTGCAGGAAGAATCCTGTGTTAGTCAAAGGTCAACTCCACGTTAGGACTTTATTTTCTTCTCAGTCACAAACATAACAACACCGTCCAGATGAGAGTTATAACCGCACCACACACAGCATGTGTACAACATGTGTCCTCTAAAAGGAGCGCTAGAGCCCCCTGGCTGTAGGGCATGTAAGGTGAACATAAAACCAAGAGCTAACAAACTCACTCTCTTAAAATAAACCTCTCTTTAAATTAACCTTTTTTTTTACCCTAACAAAATGGGCATATTAACTATAACATTAATGAACAGAAATATTTGTCAAAACAGCACATTCAAGTGTTCACTCAACATCCCACTGTCCTTCATGGAGCGCCTTAAGGAGCATAGCTGAGGAGGCTCCTTTTTTAGTTAGGCAGTCTGCAAGTTGATTTTTGGTATCTGACCACACCACCTGTTGAACCTTTT
This sequence comes from Gouania willdenowi, assembly GCF_900634775.1. NCBI lineage: Eukaryota > Metazoa > Chordata > Actinopteri > Blenniiformes > Gobiesocidae > Gouania > Gouania willdenowi. The sequence goes on along the minus strand of NW_021145070.1, from coordinate 495,745 downwards.
TGGTTTGGATCAGCTCCTTGATAGAACTGATTTCTAAGCGCAGTCTTTTTTCAGTCACAAACTTGGTGGACTTCAGTGCATCAACAAGAGAAAAGTTATCAGTGACACAGATTATTGGTACAGTGTGATCCGTACAACCTGCACTAAGTTCTGAAAACAATGTTGAAAGAAAAATGGCATTATCAATACCCTCAGACATTGCTAGTGTTTCTCCTGCAAGTGTACTTCTGACAACTCTCTTTATTCTCTTTGACTGCCATGATATTGGAGAGAAGTGCCCATTGTCACCCATTAAAACAAGAAGGTGTCCACCCTGAGTACCCCCATCTGACAGATTAGCAAAAGATGCATCAGTGAAAGTAACTATCTTTAAGTTACTGTCTTTACCAAGGTGTTGAAAATTCAACTCCACTGATTTGGCTTTGAGTTTACACACAACTCTGTTTGCTTCATTAATGGTCTGTACTGTAGCCTGTTTGAGATTTGATGCTAAGTTACTGGCATCAAACATGGCATCGGGTCTGCTTTGTCTGGCAACCCACAAAAGTTGCCCTATCTTGGATCTAAGCAGATCTCTCTCCGTCTCAGTGAGGGGCGAGCTTGACTCTGTGGCCCGTGAAGGATCAAGAGGTATGGGCTGTAAATGCTGAATGTATGTCTCTTGGTGAATTTTTACCTGTTTTTCTGAAGTAACAAAATCAACACCGACATATGAAAAGCTATCCTGAGCTTCACGACCTACATTAAATTTGGATCTGAGGTGAGGCATGACATTCATGGTAAACATTTGTGTACCCGCCCAAATGAAATCATCAACATGACATGCTAACATACCAGTTACACGCTTTTCCTCGTCTAACCAGTAGAAAACTGCAGGGTCAACTTTAGATAAGACAGCCCCTGCTTCAGTCATTATGCTTTTCACTCTGTTATACCAATACAATGAAGCATCAGCTAAACCGTACATTTTTTTAGTTTCCAAAGTGTCCCTGTGCTATTGGCCTCAGGAGGAGGTTTGATGAAAATGTCTCGAGACAGTTCTAGTCCTTGTAAAAAGGCCGATTTGATGTCCATTGAATGAAGTTGCCATTGTTTTTGACAACTCACTGCCACCAGGAGCCTCAGGGACTCTGAGGCACAGGTTGGAGAGTCTTTTTGCAGTTCAGAAACTTGTAGCTCCTCAAATCCACGTGCAACAAGCCTGGCTTTTGGTACTAGTCCATTGTCTGTCTCTTTCAGAGTGCACACCCATCGAGTGGAGATGCACGTTTGTCCTATGTCCTCAACCTCCTCGAACACATCATTTTGTATCCAGCTTTTCATTTCACTGATTTTTGCTTCATCAAATGACACATCCTTTGTGATAAAAACATCCTCACATGCATCAGCGTTTTGTGTCTGATCCTGAACTTGGAGATCCTTCAACTGTGATAGATCAACTGCTTCACTGTTACCTGCCCTCTCAGCAGGCTCAAGCAGCTCAAAGTTGTACCAATTATTGTATTTTCCTTTTGCTTTTCCGGCACGTCCTAACACTTTTGCTTTTTGTGAGGCACCACTCTCCCCATTTCTGAATGTCACAATTTGACCAGTCTTCACATTTACATTTCCAGCATCTTGTCTTTCAGCATTCCCATTCTCAGGAGCATCCAGTGGATCATTGTCAATGTTTTCTGTACTTGTCTCTTCTGTATACTCAGTTAGGTCACATGTGTTGTGTTTTTTATCACCATTTGCTTTCTCAGAGATAATCAGAGGATCCACATGGTCCTGAGTGACCTTCCTCAGCCTGAGTTGGTGAACTCTGACACAGGTGCCTCCGTGTCGAACAAAAACAACGACACCGTCCTGCCCAATGACCACTCCTGGTCCTTTCCACTCAGCACAGTCCACACGTTCGTAAAATACCTTGTCTCCGAGTTCATACTTTTCATTGTTGTGACGCACCTGTTTCTTTAGTGCTCTACGTATCCTTTCTGAACACTCTGCTTCTGTAAAGGCCTTCCGTGCGGTGTGCAGAGCTGAAATGTGTTTGGCAACCCATTCGCTTTTTGTGGTGCCCTCTAGAGCAGGTGCCCTGTCAATCAACACAGAGGGTAAATTTGGATTCTGCCCAAAAACGAGCTGATGTGGACTGTAACCATGGACACTTTGCATACAGTTCTTTGCCATGAGAGCCCAGTCCATGGCAGTGCTCCAGTCACATCCTGTATTGGCTTTCACTTTTAGTATAATCTCAGTCAAAGTTTGATTATGGCGCTCTAACAGTCCATTACTCCAAGGGCTGTAGGCGGGTGTTGTCTTTACTTCAATATTAAAGTTTTCAGCCATGTCTCTCACCTCTTCATTATTAAACTCACCTCCATTGTCACTGAACAACTTTTGTGGTGGGCCATGAACACTAATCCAATCGTGGATAAAATGTTTTACTATTTCAGAAGACCTCTTGGTGGTCAGGACACTTCCTGCACTAAATCGAGTGAACTGGTCAATAACATGTAGATACCACACCCCTGGCTCAAGTTTGTGTAGATCTACAGCAACAGTCTCATTATATGTTGAAGCCAGTGGTAAGCCGACAGCAGGTTTAGGTTTGGTCTTGCAGTATTTTTGACACGCTTCACACTGACCTATGACTTTTTGTAGTAAGCTAATGCACTCTTTATCTTTATTGCCAGAACTACTCAAAAGTCTTTGTAGCTTGTCAGCAGAAGCATGTCCAAACTGTTTGTGTAGTTTCTCTAAAACTTTCATCTTCTCGTTTGTGTTCATTTTGTCTGTGTTTGTAAGCACTTCTTCCTCTTCTTCAGTAGTTGCTAATATCTGATTAGCATTTGTAGGACATTTGCTCTCATTATCCATTATGTTCACACAGTAATGTCCTGAGCTCGTAAAAGTCCAGTTTGACAGTTTGATTAAACATCACTGCACTGTCATTTTCCATGTCCAGAACAGTTCCAGCCCTTTTTAAAGATGTCTTACTCAAAAGCAGGGGGATATTAACTGGGACCACTTCTGTTTCAATATTGCACTTGGTGTTGCCAATCTTGGCTGGTATTTTAACACTTTTAACAGAGTACACCACATTTCCATCCCCAAACTTGAAGGGCCTGTGACTTTGTATCTCTGTTGCTCTCATTGACTTTTCTTTTTTTTTTCCGGACACACTAATGTAGTTGTCTAACCACTCTTGTCCACATACTGTTCTTGTACATGCAGTGTCTATTATAGCTGAGCCAAAGCATTCCGTCATAAATATTTCTCCATCTGTTGGTGATTCTTTAGCATACAGCGTAATGTTACACTCCTCTGTCTTATCTTCATTTACATTAACACTTTCACATTTGTGTGGACAATCTTTGGCCCAATGAAACGTGCTTTGACACACTGCACACTTTGATCGCTGTCCGAATTTGTCCAGCGGGTTTGTACCGGGCTGTGGAGTTTTAGGTCTGCTGCTTTGTTGCCAGGTTTTGTTTCTTTTCCGCCGCTGCTCCGCCACAAACACGGATTCCTGACTGATTCCTTCTGTAGCATTCATTTTTACCGCCAAATATTCTCTTCAAAGCGGACTTCATTGAGGCAAATGTTAGATCTGTGCACGCTGTTAAAGCCAGCTGCCTGTCTGTCCCATCTAAGCACGCAGTGTCCAACAGCTTAAACGCTAAAACTGCATCGGGTAGCTCCATTTTGTATTTGCGCATACGTGAACACCGCTGTTCAAAATCAATAATATAGTCCGCCATGGACACGTTTTCGTGTTTAACAATACGGTCAAAGTCAGTGTATGCTTCATAGATCCGATCTTTCTCTTCTTTCAGGAATAAATTGTCAAGCTTACCAAGCAGAGTGTCCATTCCGGTGTCTTTATTTAAATCGTCTACCGGAATTTCCATTGCCGTCTCCCGTGCTCTGCCCGACAGTGACAAAGCAACAGCGAGAGCTTGTTTTTTCTTTTCCAAGTCCGTGACTCTGGCCCAAATGCCGACTTCATTTTTCCAGGTTTCATAGGGTTTTCCTTCTTCAAACGGCGGCGGAACTCTGTAGTTACTAACCATCCTCTGCTACCAATGTTAGTCAAAGGTCAACTCCACGTTAGGACTTTATTTTCTTCTCAGTCACAAACATAACAACACCGTCCAGATGAGAGTTATAACCGCACCACACACAGCATGTGTACAACATGTGTCCTCTAAAAGGAGCGCTAGAGCCCCCTGGCTGTAGGGCATGTAAGGTGAACATAAAACCAAGAGCTAACATCCTGATGGGTCAAATGCTTCCGGCTATGCTGTGGTTTCACATGAGAAAACCTTGAAAAGTGGGGTTTTGCCTGCACATTTTTCTGCTCAGGCGGCTGAGTTGGTTGCTTTGACAGAAGCTAAGGGAAAGACTGTAAACATCTACACTGACAGTCAATATGCTTTTTCCACTATTCATGTGTTTGCTCAGCAGTGGAAGAATAGAGGGCTGATTACTAGCTCTGGTAAACCCATTAATCATAAGGATTTGATTTTGGAATTATTAGATGCGGTTCAGTTACCCAAAACAGTTTCTATTATCAAATGTGCTGCCCATACTCGTGTTAATGACCCGATTTTGCGTGGTAATGCTCTTGCGGATGCTGCTGCTAAGCTGGCATCTCAGGAAATGGTTTCTTCCCTTTTGAGTGATGAGGTCACAAACACTGATGCTAAAGTAAAATTTTTGGACAATCAGATTTTGAAAGACATGCAACAATCATCTCCCGCACGGGAGGTTGCTTTTTGGGTTAAGAAAGATGCGTTTTTGAATTCAGTTGGGCTTTACCAATGACCTGCCCATAAATTGATCTTACCTAAAAATTTGTTTAGATTTGCTGCTATTGTGAGCCATGGCGTGAGCCATGGCGTGAGCCATGTCTCATAGGGTGGTATGATTAAGCTTATTGATAAGACTTTTACAACTTATGGTTTTCAGAATTATGCAAAAAAAAAATTTGTGCTAAATATCTCATTTGTGCTAGGCACAATGTTCAGGGTTATTATAGGCCAAAACGTGGGAAGTTCCCCAAACCTAGTTACCCTTTTCAACACATTTGCATGGATTTTATTGAATTAAACAAGATTGAAGGAAAGAAATATTGTTTGGTATTTTTTGGTAGTTTTCTAAATGGGTTGAGACTTTTCCTACTTCCTCACCAGATGCTTTAACAGTTGCAAAAGCTCTAGTTAGAGACATTATTCCTAGATTTGGGATACCTGAGAAAATCTACAGTGATAATAGGACACATTTTGTAAATGAAATGATTAAGAAACTTGGAGAACATTTTAGGATAGACCTCAAACATCATTGTGCATATCATCCAAAATCAGCTGGTTTAGTGGAGCGCTGCAACCAGATGCTTAAGAACAAGTTAAAAAAGGCAATGTTGGAAACCAAATGCAATTGGCTCTTTTGCTTACCTATTGTAACATTGAATATGAGAATTATGTCAACTGAGTGTGGCCTCTCTCCTTTTGAAGTTCTTTTTGGCAGGCCTTATAGACTCCCAGAGCTGAGAACTGATAACAACTCCTCTGATAACGAGGACACACTTGTTGATTACATGAAACGTTTGCTTAACAGTGCAGAGGTCACAGCTAACACTCTTCATTCCACTGATGAAGAAGAGTTCGTTTTATCTGAGATTGTGAAACCGGGTGATTATGTACTTGTGAAAATAATTAAGAGAAAAAGTTGGTCCTCCCCAAGATGGGAGGGTCCTTTCCAGGTCTTGTTAAGTACACCAACAGCAGTACGAGTGGCAGAAAGAACTTCTTGGGTACATCTTTCACACTGCAAACGGGTGCACTTATCTGCTGCTACTTTGGACACAACCCAAGCTGAGAACATTGAAGGCTTTGAATAGTCTTGACTTTTGACACTCTGTTTTCAGACTTTTTGGAAAGAACTGATCTTTGAAAGAACTGACAATGGATTGCAGGATGGACACACCTGATCCTCCTCCTCCTCCTCCGAGGTATTCAAAATCTACATCAAGCAGGTGCACCCCATCTGTGTCTGAAATCGTGATGGGTCTTCTCTTCATGCTGATGCTGGTGGGAATCCCTTTAATGATTATGCACCTACGCAATACATCAGAGGTTGGTCATCCTAAGAACGATGCTAATCCAATGCATCAGAATGTGCATGTGCAGCATTCCCATGGGGCAAGTGCTGTTGCTGAGAGACTCAATCGATCCAAGCGTTCTGCGTGTTTTGTATTCATTGACTAGTCAAGTAAGCCGAAATCGTTTCCGGTGAGAGTTGGACTCTGCCAGGGCTGCCCTTTGTCACCGATTCTGTTCATAACTTTTATGGACAGAATTTCTAGGCACAGTCAGGGCGTTGAGGGGGTCCGGTTCGGGGGCCTCAGTATTGCATCACTGCTTTTTGCAGATGATGTGGTCCTGTTGGCTCCAACATACCGTGACCTTCAACTCTCACTGGATCGGTTCGCAGCCGAGTGTGAAGCGGCCGGAATGAGAATCAGCACCTCCAAATCCGAGTCCATGGTTCTCGACCGGAAAAAGGTGGAGTGCCTTCTCCGGGTTGGAGATGAGGTTCTGCCCCCCGAGGCAGACGTGTTTGCCGAATGCCGGCTTTTTTCTTCTTTTTTGTGTTTTCTTCTTTTTTCCCACGACATTGCACAACTGTCGTGCGCTGCTAACATACGATAGACATACTTTACTGAACATTGCAAACTCAAAAAGTTCTGAGTTTATTGGATTTTTACCTCCGGAGCTACAACTCATTGTGCGCTCCGGCGGCCACCGCCATCACCACGAGGAAGACCCAGACGCACCGACCTCGACCTCGAGTGAACCAGCTGACCCGAGGAGAGTGCTCCGGAGACGGCGACGTAAGAGAGGCAAGAAGGGAGGGCTCCATGCTCGGCTGAAAGCCCGTGCTAACCGACCACCGCTACCCAGCCTCCTGCTTGCTAACGTGCGGTCTCTGGAGGACAAACTGCACGAGCTAAGAGCCAGGATGACAACACACCGGGAAATGAGAGAATGCTGTGCCCTCATTTTCACCGAAACCTGGCTATCACACAACGTCCCGGAGTCGGCGGTGCAGCTCGAGACTCACTCGGTGCACCGCGGAGACAGGACAGCAGCCTCCGGTAAGAGGAAAGGAGGCGGTGTGTGTGTGTTTATCAACAACGCGTGGTGCGGAGATATACGGACCGTACACAAGCTCTGTTCACCGGACGTGGAGTATTTATTGCTGAGATATCGTCCCTACTACCTACCAAGGGAATTTATGTCTGTGTTTCTGGCCGCTGTATACATTCCGCCGCGAGCCAACACTACCGTAGCGCTCGGTAAACTCCACGACGTCATCAGCGAACTCGAGACGGCACATCCCGATGCCGTTTTGATTGCCGCCGGCGACTTCAACCACTGCAACTTACGGTCTGTATTTCCCAAATATTACCAGCATGTGGACATTCCCACCCGTGAGAAAAACACCCTGGCTCATGTTTACACCAACATACAGGGCTGCACCCCGCCCCCACTTCAGACAATCGAACCACATCTCTTTGTTCCTGTATCCGGCCTACAGACAAAGACTGAAGCACTCACCCCCGATCACCAAACAGGTTAAGCTCTGGACCCCAGAGACTGAGGGCACATTGCAGGACTGTTTTGCTAGGACAGACTGGGATGTGTTTAGAGCTGCAGCCACACTGGAGGACTCTTCTGTCAACGTACAGGACTATGCTGAGTACGTGACTGGGTACATTAGCACTTGTGTCAACAACATCGTACCCACCGCACAAGTCAAGAAGTTTCCCAACCAGAAGCCCTGGATAAACAGTCAGGTACGACACATGCTGCGTGCTCGCTCTGCTGCATACACATCTGGCAATGAGAGTGAGTACAAAACTGCAAAGTACGGACTGAGGAAGGCCATCACAGCGGCCAAGAAGCAGTACAGAGAGAAGCTGGATGACTTCTACTCCACTGCTGACTCCGGGCGGATGTGGCAAGGCCTGCAGCACATCACTGACTACAGGACCAGCTCCAGCACCACCAGCACCTCAGACAGCCTGCCAGATGACCTCAACACTTTCTACGCACGCTTTGAGACCTCCAACCCCAGCACAGAGAGGAGGCATCTACTTAACCCCCAACCGCCCTCCCACCCCCCACTGGTCGTCTCATCAGCCGAGGTACGCATGGCCCTGAAGAGGATAAACCCCCACAAAGCAGCAGGACCAGACAACATTCCTGGGCAGGCCCTCAGAGCATGCACCAACGAGCTGACAGACGTGCTCACCTCCATCTTCAACCTTTCCCTCAGTCAGAGCACCGTCCCCTCCTGCTTCAAGACCACCACCATCGTCCCCCTCCCCAAGAAGAGCCCCCCCACCTGCCTGAATGACTACAGGCCAGTAGCACTCACTCCAATCATTATGAAGTGCTTTGAGAGGGTGGTGCTGACCCACATTCGGAGCAGCATACCGGACACACTGGACCCCCTGCAGTATGCCTACCGTCCCAACAGGTCCACCTCGGACGCCATTGCTGCTGCCCTTCACTTCTCCCTCTCCCACCTGGAAAATAAAGACTCCTACATCAGGATGTTCTTTATAGACTACAGCTCTGCCTTCAACACGGTCATCCCCCACAAACTCACCCACAAACTGTTTTCCCTTGGACTCCACCCCTCCCTCTCTGACTGGCTCCTGGACTTTCTTACTGGCAGGCCCCAGTCTGTCAGGATTGGGTCCAGGACTTCAGCCAGCCTTATCACGAACATTGGCACTCCTCAGGGTTGTGTCCTCAGCCCCATCCTCTACACCCTCTTCACCCACGACTGTGTCGCCTCCCACAAGGACAACACCATCCTGAAGTTTGCGGACGACACCGCAGTGATAGGACGTATCACTGGCGGAGACGAAGCGGCCTACAGGGGGGAGGTGTCCAGTCTGGTGACGTGGTGTGAGGACAACAACCTCACCCTCAACACGGAAAAGACGAAGGAGCTGATAGTGGACATGAGGAAGGAGAGGCGTCCTCATCAGCCACTGTCTATCCAGGAGCTAGAAGTGGAAAGGGTGAGCAGTTTCAAATATCTTGGGGTCCACATCAGAGACGACCTCACCTGGACCCTCAACACCACACAGCTGGTGAAGAAAGCTCAACAGCGGCTGTACTTCCTGAGGAGGCTGAGGAAATTTGGAATGTCCTCAAAGATCCTCAGCAACTTCTACAGCTGCATTGTTGAGCCCATCCTGACCAGCTGCATCACCGTGTGGTACGGCAACACCACTGTCATGGACCGCAAACGCTTGCAGAGAGTAGTGAAGACCGCTACGAAGATCACCAGGTCTCCGCTGCCCTCTCTGCAGAGCATCTACAAGCGCAGAGTCCACAGGAGAGCTGCCACCATCATCAAGGACTCCACTCACCCCCAACATGGACTGTTCACACTTCCACCCTCAGGCCGGAGGTACAGAAGTGTGAAATGCAGGACCAGCAGACTCAAAAACTCCTTCTTCCCCTCGGCCATTAGACTCCTAAATAAGTGATCGGAGTCTAATGAACTATTCATTCCCCCCCCCCCCCCCCCCTTCTCCACTGAACTTTGCACACCACCTGCATTCGCACTTTAGATGCGCCCATGCACAGCTAACACCATGTCTTTCTATTATGAAACAGCTTTTTTGCACATACCATTGTATATATCACCTCTCCTCTGTATAGTTAATATATTTGTATTTTTAATTGTACAGGTGTTTTGTATTTAATGTTCAGGTTTTGTTGAGTAACAGTGTTGCATGCCACTGTTGTTATTTATTATAGTTCTTTTATCTCGATTTATTCCTTTATTACGTAGGCATTCACTGGCGGTCGGCAAAGCAAGAATTTCATTGTACAGGGAAACGTGTTTCTAACTGTACAGATGACAATAAACACTTTGACTTTGACTTTGACTTGATAAGATGGGAGCAGGTCGCTGATAAAGAAATAACAGGCTGCGATCAGTGGGAGGGGCCTATAATGTCACTGGAAAATCCTTCGCCGTCACATTCTAAATACTGTATCTTGGTTATTTTTCAATGGATTCACATCAAATTTACATTTATTACCGACCCCAAGATGAGCAAAAAGTTACATTATGACTCTGCCCAAAACCAAAAGGAAGTCGCCCATCTAGTCTGTCTGTCTCACAGAAGAGGACTCAGAGACACTGAGGAACCATAGGACCAAAACCCAAACCCAGGATACAGAGTGTCAGTGAAGGAGGTACAGACGGTGTGGATGAGTGTCAGAGAGTCAGAGGAGACTTTATAGAAGGACAGACATCCAGCAGGACAGTCCACATACACTCCTACTCTACCAGAGGAACCACAGGGACAGGAGGAACGTGTGATTATATTGTTGTGTCTGAAGGAGTAAAAACCACTGTCGCATTCCAGAATCCAGGACTGATTATTAGATCCAAACCAACAATCATAACTCTTTCCTTTCCTACTGATTCCTCTGTAACTCACTGCTATAGAAACATATCCATTCCACTCCACCTCCCAGTAACAGCGACCAGTCAGACCAGTACTACACAGAACCTGATAGTAATCAAATCTGTCCTGATGATCATGATGAAGCTCCTCCTCCTTCACACATGTCACCATCCTGTTGTTGTCAGACAGTCTGAGGTTTCTGCTGATGGAGTTTGTGTCGAGGTGAATGTGACAGAAATCTGATGAGACACAAAGAAACAACAGTTGATCATGTGATGCTTCATTCTCTCTGTATCACTGACATGTTCATTCACTCAGAGCTTCATGAGGACACTTTGAATGAACACACACACACACTTACACTTCCTCACATTAGCTTTGATCCACTGCTCTCCTACATGGTCCGCCCTGCAGGAACAAACACAGGCAGTGATTTACACACCTAAAGAGTCCAAAGTGCTGCTCAGAAACCTGATGCCATCTCCATCAAGCTCTCCATGTTTCTACTGGTTTGTCTTCAACAGCTTCACCTTCTTCATCTCCTTCAAAGTGTTCCTCTCTTCATCCTCACTGATTGGTTCCACCTCCTCTGATCTTAACTATACACTATTATATATATGTATATACACACTATTTGGTCACCTAGGATGAAATCCAATCAGAACTCATGTGATCATGTGATCTAACGTATTGATCACATCTAATCTGTCTGTGTTTACAAACATTAATACCATCATAAATCAGGTTGATCAACAGTAACTAAATATTCAGCAGGGACACAGGAAGTAGGGGTGCTGGGGGTGCTGCAGCTCCCCCTATTGGTGAGAATGTAGGTGTTTAAATGTAACCTATGAAAAATATTTAGTACAATTTATAAATTCCTTATGAATATTTAGGAAATGATTTTGACACATGTAGGCTATTACGTGTATTTTGTATTTTAATGTAATTATTTTCAGGCCTAATCAACACAGGTTCACGTTGACTTTTGAAGACATGGGTACGCAGCACCATGACCCAGAAAAGACTCACACACCTTTCTCTGATGCACACCCACACACAGATTCTGAACTCCCTGGACATTCATCACCTCATGAGAGACTTTATCTCCACGCCCCCAGAGCACACCTCCACATCTGGACACCTGTAACCATGGTAACCCTCCCTGCAGCTCAAAGTAAGAGCATGGTGCCACCGTACACTTTCATATCTATTCATACAGTTTAATGTCACACTACAGTATTTTTACAAGATGGTGGTGATGGAGATGGAGTGTGTTATTATGATTGTGTGTTCTGTGTGTAATGGATGTGGAGAGTTGTTAAATAACGTTTAAATAGTCAGATTATTTCCTTATGTTGTGCATAAAAGGATTTTGGAGTCACGTGACATAACATAGATGGTGCAGTGACTGAGGTTCATGTCAGCTGATCTAATCTATTGCATTGTTATAGTGTTATTGTGAAGTTTAGCTAATAGTGCATATATTCATCTGAGAACTGATGATGTCTGTGCATTGCATACACTGGCTGTGAGTGTGCACCAGGGGCGTAGCACCACATTTTGGGTCCTGGGTACAAACCATCTTGTTGGGCCCCTCCTGTAACTTTTAATATGTACACTTATTTCACCTGGAAACTATACTAGTATTCTGATATAAACTTTATTTTTTTGTATTTTATTTGAACTAGATTTATATATTTCAGAAAGTTAAAGTATAGGATACAGTTATTTGAAATTATATTGTATTTGTATGTGTATTTTGAAAAAAAATAATTCCAAAAACTTTAAAAATAGAATTTTAAATCAGTTTTGACCTACTTTTTAACCAATTACGAGACATTTAAACCCCATTTAGTTCCAGGCTGACCTCACATGGGTTAAACAAATACTTAAATAAGTCAATAAATAAATAAGTTGATCTCCAAAGCCACCAAATATGACACACACAAATACTTTTGTTTAATGACAATTTACCAAAAACTTCTTGGGTAATGCTAAAATAAAATAAAGAATCAGGACAACTTTGTTTTTTGAGAATAGCCAAACACAGACACATTATAAAAACATATAGACACAAGCACCAAAACATCAGCCTATTGCAAAACAGGAATATAATAATAATAATAATAATAATAATAATAATAATAATAATAATAAACATAAAAATAAGAGTAATATTAACAATAATAATATCATTATAAATATGAAATAAGAATAATAAGAAAAATGATAAATAATCTAAATGAGACTGATCTGTGACATGCCATCTACCAGTGGCTGTTAGTGATTGGTAGATGACCGTTGCTATGGACACGCCCCCCCCGGCCTGTGGTTCTTGCACTGGCAGATCTGCGTCGGGGGTGGCTGGGCTGCTGGTTGGGTGCGCCGGACCCCGTGGGCGCTGTGCCGGGGCGGGGGTTCCCCGGGGTGGGTCTTTGGTTGAGGCGTCTTGGGGCGCGTTCTCCTGCCGTCCGCCCGGGAACTGGCTACCGTTTGGTGTGGTGCCGCGCTGCCTTTGGCGGGGTGGGGCGGGTGGCCTGGGGCCTGCCGTCCTCCGGGCTGTGCTGGCGTCAGGGGGGGGTCTCGTGTCGGCGCGCGTGTGGCCGGGGGTGGCCTCCGTGGGGAGGGGGGGCTCTGCTGGTGCCACTTGGTGTTAGTTGGCGGGACCTAGCTGGGGGTGCTTGGGTTCGCCCGCTTGTCGGTTGGTGGGTGGCGGGATGGTCGGGGCTGCCTCGCTGTAGAGGGCATTGTATCCTGGTGCCCCGGCGGGCCTGTGCTGGCCCTGATGTGGGCGCGGGCTTCTCTCCTGCTCGGCCGCTTTCTGTTGCGGCGGGGGGGGTCTCCGGCCGTGCTGCTCGGCGTGTACCTGGGGTCCGCTGTGCCGCGTGCCCGTCTGCGCCATCTACCCTCTCCGGTGGCCCGCCATGTGGACGGGCCGGGCTCGCACCAGACAGGCCTCCTAAAATAAAAACCTCACTTCACTCCCAGCTGGTCTGGCTCACTCACTTGGTGCACCACACACCCATACCCAAACCTTGGGGGCTGGATGGTGGGGCTGAGGGTGGAGGGTGCCGCCACCTGTGCTACTGAGTAGTGGCGCGGGGGCGGCATTCCCACCTAAAATTGCCCTAACAATCCTTCCAATTTTAATCGCACCTCAACACACCACCCCCCGGAGGGTCGCGGGTCTCTCCGGGCGGTGTCGGCGGGTCCGGGGCGCCCGTTGTTGGGGACTGCTTTTCCGCACTGGGTGGGTGCCGTTGGAGTGCCTCCTTTCTGCGGTGGCGGCCGCCGGTGGGTGGCATTGCCCTGTGGCTTGCGCTGTCCGGTGGGCGGCGGGGCCTGGGCCGCTGTCCTTGCGCCGTCTGGGGCTGTGCGGTCCTGCTTGACTGTGGCCGGTTCGTGGACTGGGTTGAGGGGGGGGTGCTCCCCGGTGGGCTTTTTCCCGAGGTCCTTGGGGGTTCCCGGTCCCGGGGGGGTGCTCTTAGGGACCGGCGGGCTTGGCCGACTGGCTTGACTGGTCCTGGCAGTGGTCTTCCGGGGTGGGAGGTGCGGGCCACGCTCTTGCATACCAGTGGGTGCGACGTGGGGTGGCCCCTGCTTGGGCGGTACCCAGAGAACTGCTTCTGGTTTGCGCGCCTCCACAGGTGGGGCGACCCCGGCCCCCCGACGAGAGAGGACACCACCAACCACCCAGGCAGGGCCACCCCGCCAGCCACGCGAGCCCATGCATCCCCAGCAAGGCACCGCAACCCCATAACAACGTTGCCAGCAGAACACCCTCCTCCGACGGAGGCCACCCCCAATCACCTACGCGCCAACATGACACACCCCCGATGCCAGCACAGCCCGGAGGACAGCGGGCCCCAGCCACCAGCTCCACCCCGCCCAAAGCGGCGCGGCACCCCGCTGAACCGCGGCCAGTTCCTGGGCAGACGGCGGGGGGGCGCGCCCGAGACGCCAAACCCAAAGAGCCACCCCCGCCCAGACACGGCACCCATGGGGCCCGGCGACCCCAGCCAGCAGACCAACCACTCCCGACGCGGATCCCCCACACACACCCACCCAGCATGACCCAGGGGAGGCCCCAGTGCGGGCGAGGCCCCACAACTCACCCTTCCCTCCCCCCGAAGCTACACAAGTCGGCCCCTGCGGTCCCCCAAGTGAGCCCCTGGGGAGGCAGCGGCCCGGCCCACAGCGCCAGCGGCACCCTCAGCAAAGGCGCGCCCCAGGGAACTAGGCCAAGGCGCCCACCGCAACACCCCGCCACCTCCACCCCAGATCCACCGCCCCGAAGCCATGAACCCCACCACCCCAGGCCCCCAGACGAGCCAACGCTCAAGCAACCCACCCGGCGCGCCACACCCCGCCCCCCAAGCGAAGGCCACAGCCCCCCCACCAGCATCCCGGGCCGACAGGAGCCCCCCACGCCAAACCCAACGGAGAGCAGGCACAGCGCGAAGGCGGAGGAGGGGGGAGGACGATACAGCGGGACAGAGAGCAAGAGTAGAGAGTGGCAGAGAAACATGCAGCCCCCAGCCCAAGGGCCACCCAGACGTGGCACGAAGGGGCAGGAGAGCACACCAAACCGCACAGGGACCACGAGAGCACCCGAAAGGGACGCACAGCCCCCGCAAAGGCACCCAAAACACCCCAGCAACCCACTCAAGCCACCCAGTCAAGGACACCCCACAAGCCCATGGAGGTCCAGGGCTACAGTTAGATCAGTGTGTTAGTAAAGACTGGTGCTATTACTCACCTTGTTTATAACCCAACCTCCTCACTACAGCTGAGTAAGAAGCCGGGGATGCTTTCAGATCACAGTTCATTCAATCGATACATGTAACGCACTGCATTTAGCGTTCAGTAATGATAACGACTTTGTAACGGCATAAAAAGTAATTAGTTAGATTACCCGTTACTGAAAAACAAACTCTGTTACCTACACGCCATTATTTTAAAAAACGCTGTTATTCCAAACACTGGTTGTGAGTGAAAAATGTACCAGGGCGTGCCTTTGAGTGAGTGATCATGTGATAAAAGGATAGCTGTTTGCACAAATATATACATACACACATACATACACATACATACAGACTTACACACATACCAGTTTTTTGTTTAATTCTTTGTAATTTTTTGTTTATAACATTATTTCATATATTGAGGAATCATATATACTGTATAGACCCTGGCCCAGAATTCAGAACAGTGGCTGATCACCTGAGGTTATAAAAACAACCTCACCACCTAAAACGTCTAATCAAAGGTGGGGGGGCTGAACTGTACATGGTATGTGGTCTATAGATTTAACTAGGACTCTTTAGAGAGATAATAAAGACATAAATACAATCAAAAATTTGTATTATTTAAATAATCATAATCAACCTTTGAAATGTATATAAATGTAGTTTTTTGTTCACAGGATACAGACATCACCAGCTGAGAACAGAAACCATTGGATAAGTATTTGATTTAGTCTATTTTTAATTATGATTTATTCATTTTTAATAAATACAATAAGTTACAAGAAAGGGCAATGATAAATTACTTTAAATGTAAAATAAAATAATCTGAAACAAACCACCTGCTCAGTTAGGAAATAGAACAGCTGATAGAATAACACTAATTAACTAATATGGATTCATATAATTGTAATTTAACTGAGTAAGCGATATCACTGTGCTTTAATTGATTTTTATTCAACAAAAGTTTATATATTATATTGATAGATTATTTCTGCACAGTTTATATTAGAGGGTGATCACGTGTTTTTGTCGTTTGTGCTTCAAAAGCTTCCATATAAATTTGATAAAAATTGATAGTAATTTCTGAAAGTCATTTCCTGATTGGTCGCTGTGGGCAGGCAGGACCGTGAATGTATTTTTCCTCACTAAGAAATAAGAATCAATCAATCAATCAGTTAAGGTTCCTGCTGTGGGTTTTCACATTCACATGGAAAGAGAAGTGATATTGAAATAAAACAGATGTTGTCACCTCCAGAACCCAAACCACTGGTCACACAGGACGTTGGAATAACACTAGCTCTCCTGCTCAAATGAGAACAAAGAACATGTGCTTGACTGGAAAGTCACAAAAGAAAGGATTATTGTTACGGGTTCCTATAGAAATTGAAATTGCAAATAGTGTCTGTCCTATGCCACTCTTTTCATGTAATTCAATAACCAACAGAATGCTATTTTAAAATGTTTATCATTTAAAAGCTGCTTGAAATACTAGAAAACATCACAAAGCTTAGTTCAAGGTACTGAATGTTAACCATATGATAAAGAAAATTCCTTAACCCGAATTTTGACATTCAGGTTTATTAAGTACTAACTATGCTATTTTTCAGCCGTGTCTGTTATCTAACTGTTTCATTAGAGATGAACTAAACATAACAACCCTGGATCAACCTGTCACTGCGAAATGTTCATGGACATAATATTTTCTGTTTAAATGTTCACCTGCACTACTCATCAATGCACTACTGCACTATTATCTTATTTTTATTATTGTATTTTTATTTTATTTCATTATTATTATTATTATTATTATTATTATTATTATTATTATTATTATTACTATTATTATTATCTTGTTGTTTTTATTTAGTTTGCACATATTAGTCTAACTACTCTTATATTTATGTTTATACTTCTTTTTTTTTAATTTATTTTTCTTTATTCTAGTTGATTGTTATTATTTAATGTTACACTATCTGAGAGAGCACAGGTCACCAAAACAAATTCCTCATGTGTATTCATACAATCTTGGTCAATAAAGTTGATTCTGATTCTGATATGATGTTGAAAAGATGTTTTGAAATATGTGGAATTAATTATTAGGCATTCTTTTATGTTTAGGAACTCCCTCTGTTGTCTATGTCATTCCATTTCACACCCACACTTGAGACACACCCACAAGCTGAAAGCAGAGACATTGACCAATCACCGATATGATCTCAGAATGATCAACCAAGACACCTCCTCCAAAAGGCGTCTCCAAATTCTTTTAAAAAAGACGCGCTGCCCGAAACTTCAGTTTTGGACGCGTGCGTTCATGCTCACACGTGTTCCCTCATGTTTCCAGTCTTTCATTTCATTTTTATTTTATTTGTAGTTGCATCAGTTAGACTTTTTAAGAACCTTGCTCGCAGTGAAAGCCTAAGACGCAAAAGAGCGTGCCTGAAAGCCGACCTTCCAACAGCTGAATCGTGGACCAAACCGTGGTCCCTATTCTGAAACCGGCTGCGATCATCCCAGAATGGGTTGTGGATCGGCCAATAGAAACCCTGCTGTTTACCAAAACAGAACTCAATGGCGGCACGCCAGCGCAGCTATACTGCCACACGAACGATGTTCCTGCAAACCCAGAACGTCTCCAGGTCCAACCAGACTGCATCTCAAGATATGGACCAGTGAACAATGGACCAGCAGAACTGACTCACTTAAACTACAATACAACCTCATACTTACACTCCACTCACAATCCACCACACATATGTTTGTCCGTCTTCCCCTGTCTGTCTTCCCTCTTTGTTATGATTTTATTCTTTGATTTTACAATAGTTAGTCTTGATTAGTTTAAAATAGTGATTCACTTTACTTCATGTAATCCTCACCTTATTAGCTTAGAAATGCATTTCATCATGATTTAATCACCGCATTGTTCTCGTTTCTTACTGGATTACGCAAATAAAAGGTTAAACTGTAATCTTTGATTCCTCTGATTCATTAAAGCTGTAATGATGGTGTAGACTTGCTGTTAGAATCCAATTCCCTGATTTAATACTTTGTTTAGTCTAAAGAGAAACTTAGACATATTTCCTCTTTTTAAGAGGTGGCACCCAGTAATTCGTTGAGCTAATATTAATAATCATAATTAATATCCTCATTCATATAACCCATTATTTTCTTACCCTTGTTCTCCTACACAATGGTAAACAAAATAGGAATAAAACTTGAACACGTCAAACAGTGTGAAGAGAGGGAATGGTAGAATGGATTATTATTCATGGTTTCTTTTTGTGTGTAATACTATAATTATACATCTTTATACTCAATAAATCTATTCATAAAATATATTCAGGTCAACTTGTTAGCTGTCATTTTCAGGACAAGGACAAACAGTTTCAGAACATCTGATTTTAACTTTACAACACAACCATGTACGTAAATGAAGAGACAAATCAGATATAAACAAGACAATCAGATTAACACTAAAATGTCAGTTTGACCCAAAATGTACAAAGTCTAAATCATTAACAAATAATTATAATTATATTCTAAAATTAAATTTAATACACATTAAATACCTCATGTTCTATATATCTAAATAAATTAAATAAACATACACTATCGACCCCTAAATGATCAATAATAATGAATAAATCAACAAATCTTAAACATAATTTGTATTGCTTTAAATCACCAGTAAATGACATCTTTAACTAATTACAAGGAGCTGATCATTTGATTTCTAAATATATAAAAACACTGATAAATCTATGTTTGGGGCCCAGGGAGTGAGCAGACCCTGAGGACCACAGCTGTGTTTTAGATGAGTGTCTGTTCTTCTATTGACTTGTTATGACTTGTTGATTCATTTTCTGTTCATCTCTAATAAATTGATTGATTGATTCAGCAAAACCTCTGACTATGTCTCTCTGTATGAAATCTCAGGTACTGAACACCAGAGTTAGCTCGAAACTCTAACAATTGTTAAACAATGATATTTGTAACATAAGTCTACAGTTTGAAATAAATTTAAAATGTTTTAAAAACATACATATTTCTTTTTAATAATTGTATGAGTGGGTCAAGTTACATTTTTATTATTTTATTTTATATTATGCATTGTTGGAATATCAGTGCTAAATAAATATTTTCATATTTTAAACGTAGGGTAGGTGATTTTTGAAAGCTAGCATGATTTTGAATGGAGCTTACCCCCCTCCCCTCTGTGCTCTGTCTCACTCACTCAGAAGTGGATTTTCTTTGTTCCTTTTTCAGAGCACATAAGATCTTAATTTCTGCCAGAACGTAAAGAAAATTTCAACCAAAAACTTAAAAAGTGTATCTGGAAAAATTCCTCTACCCTACCTTTAATTGATTGGTTATTTGAAACATTGGTTTTG
Source organism: Gouania willdenowi (assembly GCF_900634775.1). Taxonomy (NCBI): domain Eukaryota; kingdom Metazoa; phylum Chordata; class Actinopteri; order Blenniiformes; family Gobiesocidae; genus Gouania; species Gouania willdenowi. The sequence continues at coordinate 476,111 of NW_021145070.1, read as the reverse complement.
ATTTATATAATTGCAATGTTTTAATTTTAGTGGTTAGTAACATATAGGAAATGCAATAATTGTCTGAATGCAAAGCATTCCCACTTTTAAGATCCGTTTTCTTTATTATTTTTCTCATTCTTCCGTACGTATTTTGGTTCGCTACAGCTCAGCCAATTCTTAACCGATCTACACTATTCAAATGTGTAAATGTTCCACTAAAGTATGTCAACACTGCTAAGTAATTTGTAAAATGCTAACACTTATATTTTTAATGTAATATTAGATTTTACGGTTTTACTGTAAACTGCCATAACTCTGTTAATATTTGACTCAGAGACTCAAATATAGCACTAAAATGTAGCCCATTCTCTAATCTACAATTATCAGTAATTTGTAGAGGTTGCACTGTTACGGCAGAATTTACGGTTGACCTCATTTGAGACATGATTCATTGCTCTGGTTGAATGATGGAATCCAGGAGAAGCATTGATGATTTTATATAAAAAATGTTTATTCTAAACTAAGAAAAAAGGTACAAAATGGAACAAAGAGAAACAAAATTAGCGTCCGTCCAGGCGGACGTCCGATGATTGAGTGAGACAGTTCTGATCCAATACGTATATTCCCCTCAGTCCCCCTCCCTCCTCCCCCCAGGAGATAGAGATACAGAGAGAGGGAGGAGGTGAGGACAGAGGGAGAAAAAAGGAAAGACAGTTTGTTCTTTTGGGTCTAAACAACCAGTCCTGTATCTGTCGGTTGTCATAGAGACGGAGGAGTGTGCGTTGTGTTTGTGTGTGTGAATGAATGGATGTGTTATGGCGTGTGTGTGTGACATGTGAGTGCCTACGCACCTGTCCTTGGGAATGTTTTGGGGAACTATGTGAGTGTGTGTGTAAGCATATCATGTGCTTTGGACAAGGCAGTCTGACCCAGAGCAAAGTTGAAGAAATGAAAATCACATAATGGAAAGTTACAACCAAGGCTTAAGGATTAAAACATAACTAATAATTTTCACCATAACAGCACTCTGACAAAAAAAAAATATATATGAATTTTTTAATAAATCCCGTTTTTCATTAATTATACAAATCTTAACCGATTTACACCATTCAAAGATTAAATTGTTCTGCTCCTCAGTGACAATCATAATATCTAATTTGTAGAATGATAAACCTCTTACTTTTAATGTTATTTAAGATTTTGTGCAAATTTTTGTGATCATGCACTGATTGAGTGGTTGATTAGGTCTGCTAGAGTGTGTCACCTGTTGCTCTTTTACTTTTAGCAATACTGCTGTTAAAGCTTTAATTCTGCAGCTAGAGCTACAATTTATAACTTAAAATGTTGCTACAATCTTCTACTTTTTTTTAATGATTATACTTTAAGTTGGAAGGTTTTGCATTTCCTGTTACTTTGCTTCCACACGGTGGACTTTTACTTTCCTTATCTCATGGGCAGCTGTAGCTCAGTATTATCAGAGCCTGCTCCTTCAATCAAGCAATCATCCTGAGGACTCTGGTTCAAGTCCTGCTCTGGGCAGTCTCTGCAACTCTAAATAATTCTTTCTTAAATCTTCAATTACTGAACAAAGTGCTGTTGATTATCTGTGGATTTGCATTGCAGCAAAGTTTCTAGTTTTTGGTTTTGGTTCCACCTCCTCTGATCTTCTCTCTCATTCCTTCATCAGCTCCTCATAGTTCTCCATCAGCCTCTCCTCACTCCTCACTACCTTCTTATCTCTGTCCTTCATCCCTCTATCCTGTCCCAGTCCTCCTCCTTTAGTGTCCCACCTCTCACACCTTCATCACATTCCTCTGATACAGCTCTCTGTCACACATGTGATGGGGATTGATGTGAACATGTGATGAGCTGCTGTGATGTGTCTCACCTCAGAGTGTTCAGTATCTGAGAGAGCAGCTTCACTGCTGAGTCTCCTGGATGGTTGTATCTCAGGTCCAGCTCTCTCACACTGGAGGAGTTGGAGCTCAAAGCTGCTACCAGAGAAGCCCCGCCCACCTCTGTGATGACACAACCTGACAGACTGGATTCAGAAAAACGTCCACAACTCAGGAAACAAGTGAGGAGACGAGGAACAGGACAATGTTGATGGAACATGTGATCCACTGACCTGAGATAGTCCAGTTTACAGTGAGGACTCTTCAGTCCTTCACACAGCAGCTTCACTCCTGAATCCTGCAGATCATTGTTACTCAGGTCCAGATGTTTCACACTGGAGGACTGAGAGCTGAGGACTGAGGACAGAGCTGCACAGCTTCTCTCTGAGAGACCACAGGAACTCAGTCTGTGGGAGAAAGACATTCACATATTATTAATAATAATAATCATCATCACATTATTGACAGGATTCAAACCTCTGCCGTACACTTCATCTGCTTTATTACCTCCACCAAGGAGGAAAGATTTCAGCTGCCAGAGGGACTCCTGATCAATGAACTGATTCTGATCAGTTTCAAAGATAAAAAATGCCTATCTCTCATCATCATATAAATTCATATCTGGGTTTGTAATTGATGGATCTGTATAAAATGTGACTCAGTTATATTGTGTTCAGAGCTTGGTGGAGGTTTACACTTTCCTCTGATCATTTAGTCGACCAAATATTTTCATCATAGTTTTTGTTGATTAAAGTTTTTTAAGTGACAGTAACTAAACTACGACTAATTTAAGAAAAAATACATAATAAAAAAAACTATATCAACATATATTTATATCTTGACTAATAAAAACTAAACTATACACTATTATATATATGTATATATACACTATTTAGTCACCTCGGCTGAAATTCAATCAGAACTCATGTGATCATGTGATCTAATGTATTGATCACATCTAATCTGTCTGTATTTACAAATAATAATAATAATAATAATGAATTTTATTTATAATGCACTTTACATTTCAAATAAAATCTCAAAGTGCTACATAGTAAAACAGGATAAAAAATACAATACAATACAATACAACGATAAAAGCAGGACAAGTTAAAATTAGCTTTAGGCTTTTTTTTAAAAAGGAAGGTCTTTAGTCCTTTTTTAAAAGCATCCACCGTCTGTGGAGACCTAAGGTGGTCAGGAAGGGCGTTCCACAGATGAGGAGCGGCAGCTTCAAAAGCCCTGTCCCCCATGGTCATGAGCCGTGTCCTGGGCGTGAACAGACGGTGCTGCTGGCCTGACCGGGTCCTGGTTGAGGTGTGTGGTGTGATATATACCATCATATATCAGGTTGATCAACAGTAACTAAATGTTTAAAAAATAAATAAATGTGTTTATTATATGTTTTAGTGGACTATATCTGTAACAGATTTTGTTTTCATGTCATTTAAATCAGTGTTTCTCAAATGGGGGTATGCTAATATAAAACTCCTCCTGGGTACTTTCTGTTGGAGGCCGGTGCTCCTGCATTGGTATCATCACAACAGGTGCTCCTACTTGTTATGCTAATTGCTGCCAATTACCATGCTAACTGCTGCCACTTGCCATGCGAACCACTGCCACTCGTCATGCTAACTGCCGCTACTCGTCATGCTAACTGCCGAGGCAGTCTTCCAAGCTGTCAAGACACTTCTGTATCCTTAAAACACTGGTCCAGGAAGCAAATTGTGTGTTTGCGACAAACAGGCATGGTCAGTATTATTAACAAATCATATCCCATTTATTAGTAGACTTAAGAGGTGGCAAACTTGGTTGTCTTTGCTGGATAACATCATTGTCCGAGCGGCCCGGATACCCAACTCGCTGATTCTCTGTCTCTATTTCATTTTCACACAGCCCGCCAGCTGCTTTCAAGAGCAGCTCCATCCATCCTGGTCTGCCCCTCATTCTCTCAAACAGTGTTGGATTAAGCAACACTTCGCAGGACTGCATGCAATCCATAGCATACTATATGCCCTCTGGCGTGGCTAAATCTACAAAAAATGTTCGACCCCACATGGTCTTACTTTAATTATTTGCGCCGCTTTCTTTCTTGCAATTTTGCCATTAACATCCCTGCCATATGCACCATCATAGTCCATAGCTTTGAGTCTTGCCATTTGCAGCCTTCCTCCATTAAAGGTCTTGTAGCGGGTATTCAATTCCATCTATGATGTTTGGATTCATCTGCAATTAGCCTGTTGGGAAACCCATCCATCTCCTGCTAAATGGCCTCTGGAAAGTAAACCCTCAAGGTAATGATACTTGTCTCCCTCTCATTACTCTTAAAGGAGCGGGGTGTTCAGTCCTTCTGCTTCTTAGAGGTAGCGGATTTCACTCCATGCACAAGATCCTTCGATCCCTCTCGGGACCTCACCATTGCCGATGTTAATATCAACAGTCACCATTTTTTCTTTATTTTCTGAAATAGTTAAATAAAAACATCAATTTTAATTTCTGAAACTAATTCTGCCTTCTGTCCTCTTGCATCTATGATTCGTTACCTGAGGAGCCGATCTCAGGCCAGGAAACCAGAGCCTCTCTTTGCTACGGAGGAGGGGGAAGTCATATCTTGTGCCTGGTTTCGTCACACCTTTGCCTGCTCTGCCAATCCAGAGGACTCCCTCCTCAACGCTACACGACTCATTCATTCGGCATTGGAGCAGCAACCAGTGCAGCATCCATAGCACCATCTTCTGCCTTTGAAAGGTGCCTGAGGCTCAATTCATCCTTATGCTCAAAAAAGCTTTGAGTGCTCCGTAAATGCTGGCAGTATGTAAACTCCTCAGCAACGAATTAAATCTTTTGGCTCCGCGGCACCTGGCTCTAATCTTGATCCATGCTGCTTAACTGCTAGCTTGGAATCAGATGGTCTTGGGGGTCTCTCCCTACCTCCGGCTTTCCATGTAAGCTCGTGGAAAAGGCAAGGAGGTCCCAGAACAGACCCAAACCGCCAAATATACGATTGCATGCATATGCATGTAAAAGCCGCTATATTAATCCTAATGCACATTTATTTTGACTATAGCGGTCCTGACTGAAATTGAGCATAGCGTTAGTTCAGGCACGTTGCGGACGCCAAGCCAGCCACCCCTCTAATCAACCAACGGCCAAGATTGGCTCCCCATTGGTCAAAGCATACAGGATGCACTACTTAAACCGTGACAGCTGCCTTTTACCTCCTCAGTAAGCATCTCGCAACCCACCTCCACCCCAACTCCTCCAGGTCAGTATGTATCCAACTAACTGGGTGTCATTTTTTTTGTCATTAACATATGCTTTGATCTGTTTCAGGAGGTTTCCGCTAACCGCTCTCCTTGCTTTAGCCTTTAGCCAGGGCTCAGAGAAAGTCAGGGAGGAGTGCTCTCCCTACCTTCGGCTTTCCACGTAAGCTTGTGAAAAGGGCAAGGAGGTCCCAGAACAGACCCATACTGCCAAATATACGATTGCATGCATATCCATGTAAAGCGCTCAAAGTCACTATATATATCCTAAAGCACATTTATTTTGACTATAGCATCCTGACTGAAATACATTTTTGTCCTTGTTTAGGTACCTTTGTTTTCCTTGTAACTGGAATAGATGCTGCCTCAGAGCATAACTCTGCCACATTAGTAAAAATTGCATCAACAATAGTTGCAGAACATGTATCATTAGTTTTTAACACTAGCATGACCAGAGTGGTGTCATTTGACACCTATACCTTTAAAGTCCAAGCTGGTGTCAGATGGCGGGTGTGAACAACTCAGCTTGTGACCATTGTTATGTTACTGAGGCAACTACTCCCCCCTCAGCTAGGGTGGGGGGGTGGCTAGGTAGGTTCCAGGACACAAAGACCTTTTGTAATCTCCTTTGTGTTTCCCATACAGCAGCTACATAGAGGTTGCAACTTATATTTCAACTTTTGCAACAGAAAGTAGTAAGTAGTAATAGTGAGACGGCAACAGTTTGTTTGCATTCTTGGTGAAATTTATTTAATAGAGATTTTGTGAACATTTCTGGCACTGCCACACCTCCTTTATGCATTTGCCACATGCAAACTTGTCACAATACATACAACGCTTGGTGGCACGGTTTTTCCTGCAGCAACACTTCACCTGGCACAATGTCCTTTTCCCCACATCAGGTGTGGGTGGTTGTTGCTGAAGGTTTTGCTCATTCACCTCCTTGGCTGCCATATGAGACTGGGCAAGCTCATTTGCAAGCTCCAGCAAGAAGTCCACCCTCCTCTCCTTGACCCCAGTGCATGCCTGATAAAGCACATGTGTGTTCAGCGCTGCAATGTCAATCATGTTGTAAAACACAGCGACTGGCCAACGCCGTGTTCCTGAACGCACAGTGTACTTTCGAACCATCTGGTCCATGACATCCACACTGCATTTCATGCTGTTGTAGTCGGTGACTGTGTTCGGCTTTTTTTTTCCGAGTAGCCTCAGTCTCCACCACGCTGTGCACGCTACTGAGGAGGCAGACAGTCTTCTTTCGTTTGGGCACATAAACAGTCAGTGTGGCACCAGAGGTTGAAAACACTTGTGTGCTGAATTCCTCACGGGCCAAATTCTTTTTAGCTTAATCTGGAAGCTCCCGGTGAATCTTATTATTGTGCCAAGGAGGGTGGTCTTCCGGCTGTGCAGTCGACGTGCTAGTGACAATGAAGTGAAAAAATTGTCGGTTGTAACAGTTCTTCCTTTGTCCATAAACGGTTCCATAAGCTTCATCACCACATTTTCAGACAATCTCTCCCCAGGTGGACGACTGGGGTCTTTGCCAAGATATGGGATGATTTTGCACACATACTTGGATTTAAGGTCACATGCCACACAGAACTTGATACCAAACTTGTCCGGCTTCGTTGCAATGTATTGCAAGAAACAGCAGCGAGTCTTAGATGGAAAAAGTTGCTCATCTATGGTGATGTGCCTGCCTGGGTTGTACGTAGTGATGCAGTTGGCAACAAAAGACCCCCAAACGTCAGAGATTGCAGCAAACCGGTCAGTCGCAACTCGTTCACCGCGTGTGTCCTTGTCGTCGAAGCGTAGATGCTGCATGATGTCCTTGAAAAGGTTTCGAGCCATAATCCTGTTGATCAGGGGCGGTCCCAGTTTTGCTGACCATGCGTCATGCAGCAATGGAAGGCGGACAATCCCCCACAGAAGCAGGATGGCAATGAACGCCATTAGTTCAGGTATGGCCATGAACCAGTTCTCATATTGTGTCTGGAGTGCATGCTGGACAGTCCACTCCTGAATGGTCCGAAGCATTTCCAGAGTTATGAAGCAGAAGAAACTCTGTAAGCGACTCGTCACCTTTCTTCTGGCCAAAGCAGTTGGCTCTCCATCTGTGACGTGACCTTCAATTGGGCTGTAATGGAGAGGCCTTCCGACCTGTTCTTCACGCCACACTGTGCCGTCTTTTGCCGTCTCTGTCAGCCACTCGTGTGTCTCCAGGCGACCTCTCTTTTGTGAAGGTGGCGAATCCTCCTCATGTATAGGGTGATCATATTTTTGAGATGTGATTAATGAAACATTAAAAACACAACTGCCATAATCAGCAAACAAAAAAAAGGATGTTTAGAAAATTTTACCGGAAGAAATTTCAGAGTCAGAACTCAGCTGAAGGGATATTTCTTCTCCATCGGAGTCACAGGGGTTGACGTCATTTAGGATCATCTCCAAAGCCTGCTGAGAGCTGTAAACTTTTGACATCCTTGCTTCTCAGTCGCCAGAGTCAGTGAAATATCTGCCCTGAGTTGGCTATTTTTTCACCTTGAGGTGATAAGCCTTTTCAAACTTTCACTATGGTTCAGTACTTCCGCATTGGGTCAAAGGTCAAGAGGGATAATGTCAGCATAACTGATGGTGTAAACAGAGATTTAGATTATTTTTCCCTGTTGAAGCATTGATTCTTTGTGCATCTTGTGCACTTTCTTCAAATTTGTAAAATAATAGCTTAATAAAATAATTCATGGACCTGGTTAGTGAATGGTGGACCTCGTGAATTTACCTTTTTAAAGTGAGAACTCAAACAGTCCTTTTCACACTCGGAAATCTCGCTTTACCATAAATAGCAACAATACATTTGATTTATAAGCACAAAAACAATAAAGGTAAATAGTGAAAATACAGGAGTAGGAAACAGGAGCTTGGTTGCTTTATTACTGTTTTTCTTTTTCTAATTTTATTTATTGTGGTTTATTAATTGATCACAACACACATGGCTCATATTAATTTGGCCATTCTTATCCAATAATTCCATATAATGTTATTTGGATTAACAAACATCATCTACGTGGAAGAAACACTGGTTTCTCAACACTGGCCATCATTTACACCAACCCCCAAAGTTTGTCACTGCCCAGTTGCACATTCCGATCGAATGGCTGCATTTACATAAGAGAGGTGGCCCACTGAGTTGCAAATCAGTGTCATTTGGCGGCCTCTGGGCAGGGCAACAGGAGTAAGAAAACCTTGGGCATGCTAGTGTTAAATGTACTCTTGTGAATTCAGTGACAAGTTGTGACAAATTACAAGTATTAGCAAATTAAATTAATTTACTCCTTAATGCACAACTTTCCAATTTCCAATCTATATTTAAATGTCCTAAAAATAAATGTTGTCTCTTGTGTCACATACAGTGTCCAGCATTTCACATATTTGGTTAAAGTACATTATAGCAGCATTGGGTGGTCTGTAACAACATCCAATAATAGCAGGCCTCATATGAGGTAACCAAAACCCTTCTCACATTACTAAACACATTCATACATACATCCACACACACACAAATCTTTAACATTGTAATGAAATCAGAAATCAGCTGAGCTGCACCTGCTCATGACATTATCATTTTCAAAGTAAATATTACATATTATGTGGGCTTACTTTCCATCATACAACAAACTAAAACACAGCCCTTTCTTTAGTCTTAATAATTTATTCATATCCGTCCAGCTGTCCTTCAGTTTATTGTCATATTTCTCCACTGTTCTTTAACCCAGTGTAGGAAACCAACCGTACCAATTAAGAAAAAGACTCTTTTTGAATATTTGTTGAAAGAAAACTCTTCTTTCTAACATGAGTTACAAGGAAGAATTCCAAACTCTCCTTATCTATGCATTCACTTTCTAAAATATATGTGTTATGATTGTCTGAAAAGCCTTTCTCGGATAAAAATCCCAATATTCAGAGAATATTATAACTGTTTACTGTAAAAGGTTTAAAATGTCCAAAACATCACAAATATTTTTTCAAAAAATAACCCACTGTTTAATCTCATCTAATAGGAAGAAGAACATGATTTTTGAACAATGTTTCACCGTTAATACCCACGGCTAATTTCTTGAAGTGATACTGCGTTTTTTATAAACCAAATGTGGTATTAAAATGATCTATGGATAACAATATATTCCTTTTTGATATCAAACAGAAGATTTGAATTATGCTGAATTGATTAGTATGGTTTTATATGTTTAGAATCTTCCCTTTTGTTGTCTGTCCTCACTGACACACACCTACACGGCTGTAAGTGGACACGCTGGAGATCAATGACCAGTTACAATTATGATTTTTGAATATCTAATAAAAACCAATCCTTTAGGAGGTGTTCTCCAAAGTTACTTTTAAAGAACGCTTTTTAGAAAAGCTTCAGTTCCTGGGGTGCTGGTCATCTTTAGACTCACCGCTTTTCATTTATCATCCATTTCTTTCGTTTTTATTTAAATTTTAGCTTTCAAACTTAGATTTTTGGAAACACCAGCTGGTTCGGTTCGGACAAAACCAGCCTGCAAACCGGAGCCACAGACGATCTCAAGACAGGCGCGGTGCGCCGCGCCAAAGTGCCATTTCTCCAATTCAGCGGCTGAGACTAGAAACATCCAGTCGGCTGAAAAGGGCTACTCTCTGAACACAACAAAACCCGGTAATGCTCAGCTAAACCTTCTTCAAAGAGAACAGAACTTGCAACGTTCTCTCTCAAAACGAACTTTGTTCCTGCAGCTGAGAGTGCGGAACTCTCCAGCCTTCCTGCCTCCAGATCCCACCGGAACTACCTACGAGGTACAAAACCGAGGCCCACAGACCTGACATACAACACAAACTCTCATAACACACACTTATAACATGATTCACCCACTGATACATGTCATATCTGTTGTCTGTTTCCCCCTGTGCGTCATCCCTTTTTGTTTTATGAGCTCAGTATCATTATCTTTAATTTTGATTTCTTTATTCTAATATGTATCTTACTTTTATTCAAATATTTAGCTCAGTTGGTTCCTTAGAATAGCAATTTCACTTATCTACGTATAATCCCATTTTATCATCTTAGAAATGCATCTCATTAAAATTAATAATAATATTAATGCATCATTTTTATAAAGCACTTTTTTGGACACTCAAAGTCGCTTTACAGAATAAAGGGATTAATCTTTCACTCCACACTTAGTGGTGGTAAGCTACTGTTGTAGCCACAGCTGCCTTGGGGCAGACTTACGGAAGCGAGGCTGCCATAGTGCGCCATCGGCCCCTCCGACCACCACCAACACTCACTCACACACTACGATCATAATAGGCAATGTGGGTAAAGTGCCTTGCCCAAGGACACAATGACAGATACCACTGGGGTGACTCCCACCCCACTGTGGCTCCTGGAATTCTCAGTGATCTCCCATCCAACTACTAACCAGACCTAGACCTGCTTAGCTTCCGAGATCTAACAGGATCAGGCAATGACAGACTGGTATGGCAACAATTAATTAAATTATCACATTGTTTGTTTGATTGAATTATGTAATAAAAGGTTAATTTGCATTCTTGATTCCTCAGATTTATTGCGGCTTTGATTATGGTGTAGATTGCTGTTCCAATTTACTTTTCCCTGGTTTCAAATTAATGGGTTTAGTCTAAAAACTTAGACATATTTCTCCTATCAAAAAGGAGTGGCACCCTAGATTCTTTTAAGTAATATTAATAATCA